>NW_020956550.1:69146-77844 GCF_003031625.1 Empidonax traillii
TCCATCTACGTCCTGAGGACCTCACTGCCACTGTCCAAGCGTGCTTGGCCCCGGCAGATGAACCTCAGGATTAAAGGGTGGGCTCAGTTCCGCGCACACTGTGTCTCACCTAAAAAATCCAATGCGCAGGCTGGAAGGTGGAAAGACCTTCCCCGGTTCTTCGTTCGCGAAGAGACTGGCCATTATTATTATATTTTTTGTGTTAAAGGAGCAATGAGAAAATATTTTCTTTTTTAGTCCTGTTTATTTTTTTCCTGGTTTTTCATTGATATCAGCAATCCCCAGTCGATATTGATCCCAAGCATCTCCTAATTCTGTCTGAATAGATATGAAAATCAAGACATCCCTCAGACTTTATCCCTATCCCCACTCCACTATTCCCTCATCCAACCCCCGGGACTCAAAGCAGCCTTGGGCAAATCTGAGCTTCCTCCACTAAAGGCTGGGCCTGTAGGTTTCAGCTCCTTGGCACCAACTCCCACCTGCTTGGCTTGGAGAAAGAGCTGCACAAGACAGTGGGTTTCTGTGGATGGGTTTTGGTAGCGGGAGGGCCACAAGGGTGGCACTGCAGAAACACCTGGAATCAGGAGGCCATTGTGGCACTGCAGGGCCTCTGGGAAATAAAGAAACCCTGGACCACAATGGAATGTCATGAGATCAAGAGGACATTGGGACACTGGGGAACCTCATGGAAGAAAAGGAATACAGGGACACTGTGAGACTTCATGGAATCAAGGGGCAGTTGTGACACTACAGGGCCTTATTGATCTAAAAGAACACAGGGAAATTGTGGAATCTCATGGAATCAGGGGACATGTGAGACCTCATGGAACCAAAGGAACCCTGAGACATTTTGGAATCTCATTGAAGAAAATGTCCATTGTGGCACTGCAGGGCCCCATGGAAACAAAGGAGCACAGGGACACTGAGATCTGGTGGAACCAAGGGGACATTTTGACATGTGGGGCCTCATGGAAGAAAAGGAACCCTGAAACCTTTTGGAACCTCATGGAACCAAGGGGCCATTCTGACACTCAGGAACCTCATGGACTTAAGAGCCAGCTGACGGAGCTCCCTGCCACTGACCACCTCCCACAGATGCTCCTGTGGGGTCATGGAGGGTGCTCAGAGGGGCTCTGCCTTGTTCCAGAACTGGGACATGGCTTGGGGAGCTGCCCTGGATCCTCCTATGGAAATTCATTGTGGGTAACACAAAACACTCTACAAATTCCTTTCCCTGTACCTACTGTTTCCCCTGGGATTGAAGAATTCTCCTTTACCAGTTCCCAGGGAGATTTAGTACTTTCTGTCTGGGTGACTCCACCCTGGGCAGGATTCTGCTCCAGGGCTCCAGTCACTGCTGACTGAATGGGACGGGCTGTCCCTCCAGATTCTCTGTGCTCTCCTGCAGTTCCTCATTTCCTACACACAAGTCCTCACCTGCCATCAGAGCCAGCACAAGCTGCAGAGCCCCAGGCAGGGGACTTGGAGATCCTTTGTCATTTCCATTTCCCATTGGCCACCAACACACAACATCTGAGCCAACCCTCAGTCCCTGCAGTCCTAATGGGTCCCTGCCCTCCCTGCACTGTCTCCATGGAGAAACAAGCAAAGCAACAAGACTTTGCAGAGTCTATTCCTTGGACTTCTTCTCCATACCAGTGTTGGGGAAAGCCCTCAGCCTTCAGGAAGTGCCTGCAGGGGAAGCCCTTTGCTGATGGAAGCGCTGGTGTGGAGCCCAGCCCTGTCCCAGCAGTGCCCAGGGCCTGTCCCTGCCTGTGGTCCCAGGACTGACACACAGCAGGACAGTGACTGAGTTGCCAGAGCACTCAGGCCTTGGACACGAACAGCAAAGGAGAGGGGGGAGTGCAAAGAGAGCAGCTCTGGAAAGACCCAGTTCAGGTGCTCCCTGGCAGGGCTGGGACTTTTTTCCCCTCCACATCTGCAAACATGGAAATGACCTCCAGCTTCAGGGCAGGTCTTAGAGGAAATATAAAGGAAAAAGAATTTGTGTCCTTTCTTACACTCAGAGATTGTGAATCATTCATGTACAAACTAATGAGAATGTTTGACAAATACGTTGATGCACAAATTTTTATTTTGTTTCAATGCATACAGAACATGATTCCTGATTAGTACATTTTCTGAGTAAAAAAAAAAGAGAGAGAGAGTGAATTATATATGGTATGAAGAATAAAATTTCAGTGTTAATGACATGAACAAGAGGGAAATAACATGAAAGCCCCCAACTTCCAACACTATCAAAAGTATCAGAAGGCAGGCTGGGCCCAAACAGTGTTACACAATTAGTGTTCTGCAGAAGAAAAGATGCAGTTCTTTGCTTCTGAAAAACACCCAGTCATCATTTTCCTTATGGCATCCTTGAGCTTCTGGTTCCTCAGGCTGTAGATGAGGGGGTTCAGGGTTGGAGGAACCACTGAGTACAGAACTGACACAATCAGATTCAGGGATGGGGAGGAGATGGAGGGGGGCTTCAGGTAGGCAAAAATGATGGTGCTGATAAAGAGGGAGACCACAGCCAGGTGAGGGAGGCACGTGGAAAACGCTTTGTGCCATCCCTGCTCAGACGGGATCCTCAGCACAGCCCTGAAGATCTGCACATAGGAGAAAACAACAAAAATGAAACAACCAAAACCTAAGGAACAGCTTAATATAAGGAACCCAATTTCCCTGGGGTAGCCTGAGTGTGAACAGGAGAGCTTGAGGATGTGTGGGATGTCACAGAAGAACTGACCCAGGGCATTACCCTGGCACAGGGGCAGGGAAAATGTATTGGTTGTGTACAGCAGAGCATTGAGAAACCCAGTGGCCCAGGCAGCTGCTGCCATGTGGGCACAAGCTCTGCTGCCCAGGAGGGTCCCGTAGTGCAGGGGTTTGCAGATGGCAATGTAGCGGTCGTAGCACATGGTCAGGAGGGAAAACTCTGCTGTGATGAAGAACAGAAAGAAAAAGGCCTGTGCAGCACATCCTGTGTAGGAGATGGTTGTGGTGTCCCAGAGGAAGTTGTGCATGGCTTTGGGCACAGTGGTGCAGATGCAGCCCAGGTCTGTGAGGGAGAGGTGCAGCAGGAAGAAGTCCCTGGGGGTGTGCAGGTGCTGGTTGCAGGCTACAGCGCTGAAGATGAGGCCGTTGCCCAGGAGGGCAGCCAGGGAGATGCCCAGGAAGAGTCAGAAGTGCAGGAGCTGCAGCTCCCTCCTGTCTGAGAATGCCAGCAGCAGGAACTGGGCCATGGAGCTGCTGTTGGGCATTTGCTGATACTTAGCAAAGAGTCTGTTCAGAAAAGGAAAAGAGAGGAAACAGTAAAGACAGACGTCTATGAAAATGCAACTCCGTTTTGAAAGGAAATCGATGTGTCAAATGTCACCAAATGCACTGCCAAGGAATCAGTTTTGCTCTGCTGCAGTTCAGCATGGAACTTTCTGGTAGAGATCTCACACACACAAGGAATGTCAGATGTAACAGACTGAATACAAAAGTTCCATCTCTTCCCCCATGACTCAGAAGAGCGAGGAATGCAGAGCAGAAGCTTAGTCTCTCTTAGGATAATTGTACCTGTGTTTTTTATCTTTACCATCACTTCGGGGGAAGGTTCTTTTCCACTGCCGGAATCCTCATTTCTATGGCCCAGCATACAGTGCCCAGCAGAGCTGCAGGGAAGGGTCCCCAGAGCTGCCCGAACATCCCCTCCCCCAGGCCTTGGAGGCACTTGCCCCCCACTCCCTGCCCAGGGCTCTGCTGCCTGGAGATGTCTCTTCCAGCAGCTGCTTCCCTGGGCCCAGGCTGGGCCCTGGCAGTGCTGCCAGAGCCCATCCCAGGCCTAGGGGCTCAGCTCTGCCCTGCAGAGCTTTCCCAGCAGCACAGGGCACTGCCCAGAGGCAGCTCGGCCTGGGCAGGCTCTGATGGCAAAGTCACAGCAACCCTGAGGAGGATGGAAAAGTGACACTGGTGCTGTCTCTAAGACAGTTTTGATGTCTGATACTCTCAGGTTCAATTCCCTCTAATCTAACAGAGTTCAAGTTTCAGTGTCTCTTCCTCTGCTCAGACATTAATTTCTCTGTCGAAGTGAGCATCCAGACAACCCAGAGTGTAACACAGAAAGAACTGGTTCATTCTCTTCAAGGTAACCCCTGTGTGTCTGTGCCTTCTGCAAATACCTTCTGGGAAATTTCCTGCTTTGATCTGGAGCTGTGACCAACCCCTGTCCCTGCAGCACACTTTGGAGATCAGAAGGGCTCTGCCCTGCTCTGCCCTACCAGCAGTTGCCCACCCCTTCTCCCTGCAGGGTTGTGACAGCTCCTTGGCCGGGCTGAGAGCTGCCCCTGGCAGGCAGCAGAGTCCCTGCCCCAGTACACACAGCCCTGGGGGGCTGCCCTCTAGCCAGTTCCTAACTCAGCACAGAGTGCCCTGTCCAAGCCATGGGTTGCAGTTTTTCCAGGAGTGTGCTGTGGGAGATGGTGTCCAAGGCTTTGCTGGAGTCCAGATAGACACATCCACAACCTGCCCCTCATCCACCAGGCGGGTCACGTGATAATAAAAGGAGATCAGGTTGGTCAGACGTGACCTGCCCTTCCTAAACCCATGCTGGCTGACTCTGATCCCTTGTCCATCCTGTAGGTGATGTGTGATTGCACTTAGGATGATCTGCTCGATAACCTTGCCAGGCACTGAGGTCAGGCTGACAGGCCTGGAGTTTCCCAGGTCCTCCTTGCATCCCTTTTTGTAGATCTGTGTGACATTCCCCAACTTCCAATCCTCTGGGACCTCCCCAGAGAGCCAGGGCTGTTGATAAATGATGGAGAGTGGCTTGGCGAGCTCTTCCACCAGCTCCCTCATCACCTTTGGATGGATCCCATCTGGTTCCATGGACTTGTGAGGGTCCAAGTGGCTCAGCAGGTCACAAACTGTTTCCTCCTGAATTAGAGGGGGCCTGTTCAGTGTCTTCTTTCTGTCTACAAGCTCCAGAAACTTCTTGACCTCTGACAAGAAGCACCTGTCAGAACTGCAGGAACGGACACACAGGAATCTTATGTGGGGGATACTCTCCGCTCTGCCCTGCACACCCCAGTGCTGGGGTCAAAACTCAGACTTTCTGCTTTCCTTTCCTAAGGGACTTATTCTAAAAGCCCTCCCACCAAATCCCAAATCTGTACCCGGCTCTCATCCCCTCTCTGGGTCAGAGCCCTCGATTTATCTCTCAGAGAGCTGGGCCTGTCCATCCACCTTCCAAAAGCACGTTCCTTGGGCTGGTTCAGGGGTTCCTGCAGTCACACCAGGCCCTGCCCAAGGCCCTCCCAACGAGGGCTGGGCCCTGGAGGCAGGGGGTGATCCCTACCCTGGCATGGTCATTCTTCCCCAGCCCTGTCTGGCCCAGCTTCCTCCCCCCTGCACACTCACCACTGGCACAGCCTGCACTGGGGCAGCATTTACTTCTTGGGCCCTTCAGAGTTGCCCCCATGGGGACACTTCCGTTTTCTGTGCCAGCACCAGAGCCAGCCCAGCCAGTCCTGCCCCTCATCCCCAGCCCGGCTCACTGACTCCAATTGCCCCTGGAACCCAAGAGCCAAAGGCTGACACCCCCAGAGTGCAGCCCTACCCTCTGCAATGGGGCCCCAGGGGTTCCCTTTCCCAAGCAGCCCCTGCAAACCCTTGTCAGAGACAAAATGGGGTGCCCCGAGTCCTGGATGCTTTTAGTAAAGAGCTCGAAACATTTCTTCAATAATGGAGGGGGGTGACTTTTTTATTCTTGACGTTTCCAGTTCTCCATCTGGGGGCAGGATGTCCTCTAAGCTGATGTTTTATTCCATTTGGAGTGAGTGCAGCCTCAGAGGGCTGAGCCCTCTCTGGTTAGGCTTGACCTTTCCTGGAGAGCCTCAGGCCTGGCTGGGCTGCCCCAGGCAGACGTTGCAGGAAGAAGAGTTCAGGTTGTCTGTGTCTGGTGTCCCTGGGGCTCAGCCTGTGCCCCATTCCTGCCCAGGGGTTGAGCCCAACTCTGCCTCGAGGCCTTGGGCAAAGGGCTGGCGAAGGAGAGGCCCATGGCACACAGGTGGGACTTCACTTTGGGGTGGTCGGGTGTTGGTTCTTTGGTTGCCAAGGGCTATTCCGGAATGGAGAGGATAGGCTGTGACATCACAAAAGGCCCTCAAGCACATGGGTTGGTGTAGTGGGTTGACCCTGGCTGGATTTCAAACACCCACTAAAAGCCACTACCTCCCCCTCCCTCTGCAAATCCATAGAGGAGAAGAAAAAAACAGTTGAGGATTACTGGGTAAACATAACGGTCAGGAGAAAGTTGCTTACTAATTGGCAAAAGAGATTTAAAGTAAGGATAGTACTTAAACTTATTACTATCAGAATAAAAGCCAAAGAGTGAGAAATAAAACAGTCTTAAAAACACCTTCCCCCTGCCCCTCCTTCCTTCTCAGCTCTCCCTCCTCCCCCCCCAGAAGTTCAGGGGGACGGGGAAGGGGGTTGCAGTCAGGTGTTGTTTGAGTCCATCCCTCAGGCAGCAGCTCTTCCCATTCTGCTGTCCTGTGGGTTACTCTTTCATGGGGTGCAGGGGGGTCTCTGCACCCCGATGCTACTCCATAGTCTGCAGGGGGACACCTGCGTTACTTTGGTCCCCACCACGGGCTATAGGGGGACCACAGCTCTAAGTCTTTCCCCTGTTCCCGTGGGGGTCCCTCCCAAGGGAGACAGTCTTGGATGGACCTCCCAACGTGAGTGCACCCCTCGGGTAGCAGCTCTTCCCATCCTGTTGTCCCTCCTCCATGGGGTCTGTCCTTCAGGGATGAGCTGTACTGGTGTGGGTCCCCCACATGTCCCACCTGGGAAAAACCTGCTCCAGCCTGGGCTTCCCTCTCCATGGGCCACAGGTCTCCTGCAAGACCCTGCTCTATCCTGGGCCTGCCACGGGTCCTGCATCCACCTGCTCCAGCGTGGAATCCTCCATGGGCTGCAGGGGGGTCTCTGTACCCCAATGGTCCTCCATGGGCTGCAGGGGCCTCAGCTCTGAGTCCTTCCCCTGCTCCTGTGGGGTCCCTCCTGCCCCTCTTTCTGCACTGACCTTGGTGTCTGTGTTGTTATCCCATGTTCTCACTCTGCTCTTCCCAGGCTGGAATTTTTTCTGTGCAACTCTCCTCTCTTCCGAAATATGCTATCCCAGAGGTGTTCCTGTCACTCCTAAGTGGCTCAGCCTTGGCCAGTGGCAGGAACTCCGTCCTGGAGCAACTGGCATTGGCTCCATGGGACAGGGGAAGCTTCTGGCAGATTCTAACAGAAACCACCCCTGTGGCCCACCAGATGCCAAAACCCACCCACAGAAACCCACTGTCTTGTGCAGCTCTTTCTCCAAGCCAAGCAGGTGGGAGTTGGTGCCAAAGAGCTGAAACCTGCAGGCCCAGCCTTTAGTGGAGGAAGCTCAGATTGGCACAAGGCTGCTTTGAGTCCCAGGAGTTGGATGAGGGAATGGTGGGGTGGGGATAGGGATAAAGTCTGATGGATTGTCAGACATAAAGGGTCTTGATTTTCATATCTATTCAGACTGAATTAGAAGGTGCTTGGGATCAATATCAACTGTGGATTGCTGATATCAATGTAAAACCAGGAGAAAAGTAAACAGACCACAAAAAAGACATCTTTTCTCATGGTTTTGTTAATACAATACAATATTCACTGAATGCACTTCTGAGATCTCTCTAATTAACCACAGAAGAATTGAAGACTTAGAAGGAAATTATTCCAGGTGATTTGTCTGGTTAAGATGCCATCACTGAAAACAGAGTGTGGAGGAATGAGCAGGTCACAAGGCCACGCTGGCATTGGACAGAGGAGACTTCAGCATGCACAGGGGTGCATGGGGAGATGAACCAGGAGAGCACAAACACCACCAGCTACCCCTGGAGGTGCTGGGAAGGGCTGTGGGACACACAGGGTGTCGAGGTCACTTCACTCTGGCAGTAACATCCCCTGGGAAACCCTGGGGCTGCAGCCCTGGGATGTGCTGCTGTGCACAGAGTTGCCCGTGCCCATCCCTCAGGCCGTGAGACAACTCAGACAGGGCAGAGCAGGTGACACCCCGCAGGGCTGAGGGGCCTCCAGCCCCTGGCAGTGGCAGCAGGAGCCCAGGTGTTGTATTAAATATGAGGACGACCATGTAAATAAAACTGGGCACTCAGATGATGATGGCCTAAATTCAGCTTTATTCTCTTCACCCAGAATATTACATTGTCTTCACACAGCTGCACACACACACTGTCCCCTAGAATCTTACATACTAACACTATTCTTAGCTCTATTATCTATATTTACCATGAGCCTTCACATATGATTGGACGTTCACATCTTATTTACATTCTTTCTCCCATGGTCAGGCTGCACAGCCTTGCTACATCCTCCGACAATTCCCCCTTTTTTGTATTTGTGCCACAAAAATTGCCTGAGTCGTCCTTTGCCCTTTGCAAATACGACACCAAACATGGCAACATCAGTAGCACAACTACAACAACAGACAACAGAAGCAAACCTGTCTTGACTATAGGCAAAAGCCATTTTGATAGTTTCCATTTACCAACAGACCATTTAGCCAATTCTGACCAGCATTAATTTGCAACTCTTTGATTCTTGCTTCCAATCATTGAAGGCTAGCATGCAGCAACTTACCATAATTAAATCTATATAA
>NW_020956550.1:80637-84927 GCF_003031625.1 Empidonax traillii
TCCTCACCGCATATCGCCCTGCGGTTCAATTCCTCTCAATTCCTCAGGGAATTATCTCCGATCCCTCGATGGGGAGTCTCGTCGACATAAGTCGTGATCCCTCCTGGCTCACAACACTCGGGGTCACCAGTTGTTGTATTAAATATGAGGACGGCCATGTAAATAAAACTGGGCACTCAGATGATGATGACCTAAATTCAGCTTTATTCTCTTCACCCAGAATATTACATTGTCTTCACACAGCTGCACACACACACTGTCCCCTAGAATCTTACATACTAACACTATTCTTAGCTCTATTATCTATATTTACCACGAGCCTTCACACATGATTGGACGTTCACATCTTATTTGCATTCTTTCTCCCATGGTCAGGCTGCACAGTCTTGCTACATCCTCCGACACGCAGGGACAGATGTGACTCCTGCAAGGATCTCCCTTTGGGTATAAAACAGAAAAACTGTTTCTGAACAGCCCTGGGGGCATGAGGAGCCCACGAGCCCAGTTCAGAGGTGGATGCCTGGCCAGACCCTGACATTTCTGGGTGTTTCTCCAGGAACAAACCCCACTGGCCCATTGAGGTTCATCTCAGTGGCCTTGGACAGCTCATTCCAAGTGCTCCTGAACTGCTGCATCCCCCTTGCCTGTGATTCTGGATTGTGCCCTCAAAAGGGCCAGAGCAATCCCAGAGGTTCTGGGCTCCTTGGAAAAGGCTGATGTCAACCCCATCTTCAAGAAGGGCAAAATGAGGACTGGGGGAATTACAGGCTGGGCAACCCCCGTCCCTGGGAAGGGGATGGGCCACGTCCTCCTGCAGCCCTTTCCAGGAAACTGTAGCACAGCAAAGGGGTTACTCAGCTAAATGGACTGGGAAAGAAGGGCACGGTGTGTACATGGAATTTTGAGAGGCCTTGGACAAGGTCTCCCATGGTGTCCTTACAGCCAGACTGGCTCCATCGGGGCTGAAGAAGTGGATGTTGGGTGGGAAGGTGTCTGGGCTCTTTTCCCACCTGAGTTCTTCTGTGATTCAGTGAATCTCGCCCTTGGAGAGACTTTTGAAGGCAGAGGAGGTGGAATAAGAGGTAGAAAAAAGAGGGAGATGAGATATGAAATGTGTCCACAGAAATAGAGCACTTCCTGTGAGGAATGTTTCTCCACTGAAATCTTGAGCAGGAAATATATTTGATAAAGTTGATAGAACAAACATAGCTGGAGCTGGTGAGGACCTGGACCATCAGGATCCTGGTGAATGGATGTGGCACCATGAGGTGAGTTGTATCTCAGCAACCCATCACCCAGTAGGGAGCTGATGGCTCTGAGGGGACTGTGGGCTCAGTTGTGTCTCTGGAGGGGACAGACCAGCAGCAGGAACGTGCCTGGGCCAGTCCCTGTGCCCAAGGAGCCCTGGACCCTGTGCAGGGAGAGGCCCTGGCTGTGGGTTGCCGTGTCCACTGCCCCGGCCCAGGATGGAACAGCAGCAGGCACATGGTGGGCACTGTCAGTGAAACTGAAAGCCCAGCAGCAGGAAGGGACCCCCAGGGATCCTTCAGTGCCACTCCCTGCTCCTCCCAGGACTTGCTACAACAAACCCATATGACTGACAGCATTGCCCAGTGGCTCCTGGACCACTGGCAGGTTTGGTGCTGTGACCACTTCCCTGGGGAGGCTGTTCAAGTGCCCCACCAGCCTCTGGGTGAAGAAACTTCACCATGAACTGGGGAGAGCGGCCAGTGATGGAAATGCTGATGGGAGACAGAAATGCCCTGGGGCACCTCCTCAGTGTGTCCATTCCACCAAGGGTACAGACAAGCCTCCTCTCCCCTGCAGCTTCTTGTCTTGGCTCTGCACCCACTGCAGTGTGCCCTCACTCTGCATGGTCACACAGCCAAGCCAATACTCCTGTAGTCCTCTACCAGGAACATTTCAGCCCAGCTCAGCTCTCCCCATCTCTCCACACCTCCCCTGCTCTCTCTCCAGCCCAGCCCAGCAGAGCAGCCCAGTCTGGGTTGGCCCCACAGCAGTGCCCACCCCAGGGAACTGCAGAGCTCTGGGCACTCCCCCCCCAGCCCCTCTGAAGGGCACAGCAGCTCCTGGGGCACAGAGAGGAGTCTCAGCATCCCCATCAGCTCAGGGGCTGAACACTCAGCATGGCAGCAGGAAATGGAGCTCAAGGCAAGTGCAGGAGCCCTGGTATCATCTGCAGGAGATGCCCAGAACAGCCTGACTGTGCCCCTCAGTGCCAGCCCCTCTGCCCAGCCCAGCACAGAGTCCTGGCCCAGGGACAGAGCAGCCTGTCCCGAGGGGGGCTGCAGAAAGAACTTTCTCTGTGCCATGGATTCCTCTGTGCAGGCACAGAAATGCTGCCTTGCTCTTCTCCAGGCACATCCCTTTGCCCAGGGCAGTGTGTCCAGGCTGCCTTGGCCATGTGCAGATCCCAGCCTGGGATCCCTGCAGGGCCCTGAGCTGGAGGAGCTGCTCTACAGAGGGAGGGGTTGTGGCACCCTGGGCTGACCCTGCACAGACCATGCTGGTCAGGCTGGGAAGCAGAGCCAGCAGGATGGGGATCACTCCTTTCCACCCTCTTCCATCTTCCTGGAAGTCTCAGTAGCCAAGAACAAGGTTGGGCAGGACCATTGGCTGTTTGCAATGGCACAGAGGGCAGGGCAGGGCTCCACTCCATCCAGCCTGTGGGCTGCAGAGTTCTTCAGGACACCCTCCTGGAAAGCCCAGCCCCAGCTCTGGTACGGCCCTCCCTGAGCTGGGCAGGCACAGTGGGAGTTCACTGCAAGTAGACTTGTTCTTTACACCAACCTCTTAAAAAGAAAAAAGTCTTCAGGAACTGCCCAGGGGGGGATCCCTTTCCTTATGGAAATGATCTTAAGGAGCCCAGCCCTGTCCCAGCAGTGCCAGGGCCTGTCCCTCGCCATGGTCACAGCACTGACCCACAGCAGTGACTGAGCTGCCAGAGCACTCAGGCCTTGGGCAAGGAGCAGAAAGGAGAGGGAGGCAGTGGAAAAAGAGCATCTCTGAAAAGCCCAAGAGCTGCTGCTCCCTGGCAGTGCTCCTGTCCCAGGACTCTTTACCCCTTCTCCTCTGCACCCAGGCACTGCCTTCCAGCTGCAGGGAAGTTCTTGGAGCAAGAATCTGGGACAAAGAATTCAAGTCCTTTATTATACTCAAACATTGTGTTTCCTCATGTACAGAATAACAAAGGCAGGATGTTTGGCAAAGAAGTTGCTACAGGAATTTTATTTTGTTTACACAATTGTGGGTCAAAACAAAGACAGGGAAAGTCAATTAGGTGTGGGATGAAGATTAAATTTCTGTGTTAACAAAATTAAAAGAGGAAAAAACACAGGAAAACTCCCCCAGGGCCACTCTTAAAAGCTTTAGAAGGCAGGCTGGGACAGTGAAGGGCTACACAGTGTGTGCTTTGCAGAAGAAAAAAGACAAGTTATTGCTCCTGAAAAGCATCCAGCCATCATTTTCCTTATGGCATCCCTGTGCTCCTGGCTCCTCAGTCTGTAGATGAAGGGGTTCACTGCTGGAGGCACCACCAAGTACAGAACTGACAGGGTCAAATCCAGGGATGGGGAGGAGATGGAGGGGGGCATCAGGTAGGCAAACATGACAGTGCTGAGGAACAGGGAGACCACGGCCAGGTGAGGGAGGCACGTGGAAAACGCTTTGTGCCGTCCCTGTTCAGAGGGGATCCTCAGCACAGCCCTGAAGATCTGCACATAGGAGAAAACCATGAAAACAAAACACCCAAATGCTAAAAAGACACTAACCACAGTGAGCCCAAGTTCCCTGAGGAAACCTGAGTGTGAGCAGGAGAGCTTGAGGATGTGTGGGATGTCACAGAAGAACTGACCCGGGGCACTGCCCTGGCACAGGGGTAGGGAAAATATATTGGCTGTGTACAGCAGAGCATTGAGAAACCCAATGGCCCAGGCAGCTGCTGCCATGTGGGCACAAGCTCTGCTGCCCAGAAGGGTCCCGTAGTGCAGATGGCAATGTAGCGGTCGTAGCACATGATGGCGAGGAAATAAAACTCTGCTGAAATAAGAAAGAAAAAGAAAAAGGCCTGTGCAGCACATCCTGTGTAGGAGATGGTTGTGGTGTCCCAGAGGGAGTTGTGCATGGCTTTGGGCACAGTGGTGCAGATGCAGCCCAGGTCTGTGAGGGAGAGGTGCAGCAGGAAGAAGTCCCTGGGGGTGTGCAGGTGCTGGTCACAGGCTACGGCGCTGAGGATGAGGCCGTTGCCCAGGAGGGCAGCCAGGGAGATGC
>NW_020956550.1:85005-86382 GCF_003031625.1 Empidonax traillii
TTTGGGCACAGTGGTGCAGATGCAGCCCAGGTCTGTGAGGGAGAGGTGCAGCAGGAAGAAGTCCCTGGGGGTGTGCAGGTGCTGGTCACAGGCTACGGCGCTGAGGATGAGGCCGTTGCCCAGGAGGGCAGCCAGGGAGATGCCCAGGAAGAGCCAGAAGTGCAGCAGCTGCAGCTCCCGCCTGTCTGCAAATGCCAGCAGGAGGAACTGGGCCATGGAGCTGCTGCTGGGCATTTGTTGCCTCTGGACATGGAGATCTGTTGAAGGAGGAAAAGACAGTGACAAGTTAGGGCAGAACATTCTGAGAAAAATCAAAGTCGCTTTCCAAAACCACTCTCACTTCTCCATTGGTTTTCCTTCTCTAGGAGTCTCTCCTTCAGCTTCATGACTGGAGCCCTGGTTGGGGCTCACTATGTTTTCTGTGAGGAGCAGACCCTGTACCCACTGGCTGTGAGGGGTCAGCCCTGCTCTTCAATCCTGGGGTCATGGGCATGGTGGGGACATGAGGGATCTGGTTATACCCTGTGCTGCAGAGCATCTTGGTAGTTGTAGTTCTAGGTACTCTGTCACACATGCTCAGTTAAATGCTTGTATGGGATTGGCTTAGGAAGTTTCCTGTATGACGTGGCAGCGTTTGAAACTACTATATAAGCTGTGATTCTTTGAATAAAGGTACTCTCGTTATACACCATACTGGTGGGCTCATGGTCCCCATGAGACTCATTTATTTATTATATTAATAACTGCTACAGGGACAGGGCCCTGTCGTGGTGTTCAGCTGGTCCCAGTGCAAAAGTGCTTGTCAGCATCTGCACTCCCAGAAGAACCAAGAGAGAAGAAGGCAGTTCCAGATGTTTGGGTTTGTTTTTTTTTTTCAGACTCCCCTCATCTTTCCAGGAGTGTTCCTGGATGTCAGAACCCCTCAGCACTTCTGATGCAATCAGAAAGAACAGAGCAGGTCCTGCCAGGCAGGAGGATTTTCTGGGGCTTAGTGCAGAGTGAGAGGAGCTGGTCTGTCCCTCTCTCTTGTACCCACCTGCCATGGGTTTGCTCCTTCCTGAGATGGAGATTGATCACACTCCCAGTTTGGTCGGAAAAGCCCCCAGACACCGTTGAGAGCAGAGGGATCCATCCCACACCCCTCAGTGTCTCAACCTTTCTCAAGGGCTCAGCACCCCCCTTGTAGCCAAGGACACCCGTGGCTCTTCTCACCAACCCAACAGCATCTCCTGGTCTGGCACAGCAGTTCTGCCCCTCTGCACTGGGCAAGCTGAGAAACAAGGAATATACAGGGAGGGGCCAGCTGGGAGAGGCCAGGGCAGAGCCCACTGGGCATTCAGGGCAGCCTCACCCTGAGTCATCCAGGCCACCTCCCAC
>NW_020956550.1:86643-107867 GCF_003031625.1 Empidonax traillii
TCCTGGTCTGGCACAGCAGTTCTGCCCCTCTGCACTGGGCAAGCTGAGAAACAAGGAATATACAGGGAGGGGCCAGCTGGGAGAGGCCAGGGCAGAGCCCACTGGGCATTCAGGGCAGCCTCACCCTGAGTCATCCAGGCCACCTCCCACACACCACCAGTGCCAGGAAATTGTTCTCACCCCTGTGCAGCTCCTCAGAGTTCCCTCTGGAACTCAAACCACCAGGCATGTGGCTTGAGAGCTTGAGAGAAATCCCTCCTTGGACCTTCCCCTTGAAGTATCCCCTGGAAAATGTGCTGGGCTGCTCTGGTTCTGTGAGCAGCCCTGCCCCAGGAAACTCTCAGCTGATAAGGGAAGAAAGCTGCCCTGGCCTGCCAGGCTTTGCTCTTTCCCCCCACAGCCCCTGCCCAGCCCTGAGGGAGCTCCCCAGCCTGGCTGAGGCTGCCCCTGGCAGGTGGCAGAGCTGCTGCCCCGGCACAGCCCCTGGGCTGCAGGACCCTGCTCTGCAGGACAGCCTGGGGCAGCCTGGGGGGCACAGCCCAGCTTCACAGCCCTGCAGGAGCCCTGGCAGAAGGGAACCCTGCTGGGATGTGCCTGGGAT
This sequence comes from Empidonax traillii, assembly GCF_003031625.1. Classification (NCBI taxonomy): domain Eukaryota; kingdom Metazoa; phylum Chordata; class Aves; order Passeriformes; family Tyrannidae; genus Empidonax; species Empidonax traillii. Next base: position 87,245 of record NW_020956550.1, read on the forward strand.
GCTGCAGCAGGGACTGGGATGTCCCAACACTCCCAGATCTTTGCACAACCTGCAGACACTTTGCCCTTGGTGCTGACTTACCTGACACCAACACCCAGGGAGGAGTCTTCCTAAACTCTGAGGTGTTACTTAGGAGAACAGCAGATCAGAAAACATCAATATCCAATTAGCCAAGGGACAAGCCCAGGGATTTTTTTCAAGAGAAAAATCTGAATTCTCACAAACAGGTCATCCTAATACTTTTCATGTTTTCCTACAGTATTTGTGTCATTTTCCTGTGAGTTTGATCTGTCTCATAGAGGTGTCATTCAAAATGTCCAAGATAAAATTAAAGTTTGCATGTGAGAAAAGTCACCATGATTTTTTTCTAATCTACATACTACATAATATAAATATACAGAAAAAGTAAATATTCTTATTTAAAACCAAATCAAATTACTGAGATACCCACCTTTATTTTAATTGAATGCTTGAACTCAAAGCAACCATTCACATGCAGATTATCCACATAGCAGCAATGCCTGCTCATCCCCAAATGTTGTCAAAGCTGCAGCCTCCTCTTTTGAACTCTCAGGTGTCTCCCTGCTCCAAAGATCTGGGCTGGAGCCCAGGGCAGGCCAGCTTTGCTCCCAGGAACCTGCCAGAACCTTTCTTAGGTGGTGCCAGTCTCCCAGGCAGCATTTCCCAAAGCTGGAGGAAGCCTGAAAAGGAAGGAAACTTCCCCAAAGCCAGCCAGGCTTTTCTCATCAGCTGAGCTGCTGCCCAGAGCCTTTGCCTCCCTGCGCTCAGGGCCTCCAAGGAGCTGCTGCAGAGTCCCTGGGGAGGCTTTGTCAGGAGGGGCCCTCGGGGGGCTCCTTAATGCTTCAAGGGCCTTCAGGATTTTCAGAGCAATTTGGGGTTTACTCTTGATTTTGCATCTCTGAGAGGTTTGTGCAACCCTGGCCTCCAATTATCTTCTGTAACGAGTCCCTTGAGAGCCTCAGACAATGACAACCCTCAGTGGGCTCATTAATGCTTTGGGGTACTCAGGGTTTATTAAGGTCCTTTTTTTGACACTGAGTCTCTGAGAGGTTTGTTCAGTCATGGCCTCCAATGACCTGCTTTAATTAGTTCCCTTAGAGACTCTGTCAGTTGGGACACCCAGTGGGGCTCATTAATGTTTCAAGGTACTCAAAGTTTATTAAGACACTTCTTTTTGACACTCTCTGAGAGGTTTGTTCAGTTATGGCCTCCAATTATCTGTTTTAAGGAGTCCCTTGAGAGCCTTTGCCAGGAATGGCCCTCAGTGGGGCTTGTTAAAACTTCACGGTACTACAGGTTTGTTAATGTACTTTGCCTTTTCCTTTGACTCTGAGTTTTGAAGAGGTTTGTGCAATCATGGCCTCCAATTCTCTGCTTCAATTAGTCCCTGGAGAGACTTTGTCAGCAGTGACACTCAGTGGGCTCATTAATGCTTCAAGGTACTCAAGGGTTCTGAAGGAATTTTTCCTTTTGAAAGTGAGTCTTTGAGAGGTTTACTCAGTCATGGCCTCCAGTTCTCTCCTCCACCGAGTCCATGAGGAGCCTGTACTGAGAATGGCCCTCAGGGGGACCCATTAATGCTTCCAGATACTTTGGGTTTTCCTTCTGACTTTCAATTATGGACAGCTTTGTACAATCTCCCCTGAGAACCTGAGGTTCAAGGACTCAACACCAAAAGCCCCACAGGGCTCACTCAGATAAAGCAAGTCCTGACAAATCATGGCCCTTCCTGTGATTTCCCTCTAGTCTGGACAGTAAATTAAGAATGCTGTCTCATGGAATCAGAGGACCATTGTGACACTGCCCAGAGCCTTTGTCTCCCTGCACTCATGGCCTGCAAGGATCTGCTCTAAGGAGTCCCTGGGACGGCTTTGTCAGTGCCTGCCCTCAGTGGGGCACAGCAATGCTTCAAGGGACTGGGAGTTTGGCTTCTGACTTCTTGAGCAGCTTCTAAGCTGCAGGCCTAAGGACAATGGGGGGAGGATGCACCACCACAGAGGCCTCTGAGAAAGATGGGGACTAACTTTTTGCAGGGACATCTCTGAGCACTCTCCTAGTTGTCTGCAGGTGAACACATGGTGCTCATAGTCTAAGAAAGTTACAGGGATACGTTTTTACAAGGCCTGTAGTGGCAGAAGATGGGGCAATGGCTTTGGACTGAAATAGAGGAGCTTTGATTGGATAAAATGAAGAAATTTACCAATGTGGCTGGCAAGAACTGCATCAGGTTTCCAGAGAAGTGGATATCTTCTCCTTGGATTTGTCCAAGGTTGGGAACTTTGAGAAGCCTGAATTAGTGAAGATGTAGCTCTTCATGTCCAGAGGTTTGGACCACATGAGCTTTTATCTCCCTTCAGAGCCAAACCATTCTGTGATTCATTGAGTCCAATATCCCAAACTCCTTCCCCAAAGAATTTCTATTGCTGGGACTGTGTTTTTGGAGAAGCCACTGGAAACCCAAAAGGTAAAAAATCAATTCAACTAAAGTTCCAGCATCTCTGTGTGAGAGTTTCACCAAATGGGTCAATGGCAGAGCCTGTCAGGATGGCCTTGCCAGTTGAAGATGGGGGATTCTGTTTGGGGTCTTAGTCTTATGATGGGCAACAGGAAAGTACATTTGGGGATTGGGCAAGACTTGTCATGGGATCTTTTGGGAAGAACCAAAGGAAGGGGAAGGGTGGGCTCACTGTGGTTTGTGGAGGAACAGATGTGGGAACACAGAGAGAAAAGGGATGAAAAAGTTGGTCATGGTAAACAGGAGGATACTCAAGACACTTCCCAGGCCATGCCCTGACACTGATCCCCAAAACCTGTCCCATTTTCTTGATAACTCCATTGCCAAGAGGTTTCTCTGTCCAGGGACCTCTCTGCTCCTGGCACAAATCATGGTCTAAGTTCCAACCAGTGCAGTGGGAACTACAAATAGTAAGGTCTCGTGTTTTTTGGGGGACCAGACTCTGCCCAGACATGGGGGTTGTGTTGGAAGCACAAACCAGTGAAGCAAATGCAAAACTCAACCCACAATGGGGCCCGTAGAGATCAGAACAGACACAGAAATCAGATGACAGTCCTGGGCTATGTGTTGCCACAGCAACGGGAAGGAACGTGGAGTAGGGTGGAAGCTGCATGGTCTTGTCTTCTCCTTGATACCCAGAGATGTTTTGTACAAACTGAGTGACCCTCCTACCAAGAAATATTATGTACAATGTGCCCACAAAAGAAATGGAAGGTTGGACCACATTCCCACCCACAGCACTTTGCACAGTCCTGGTTGATGAGGTATAAAATGTCCCCTGACTTTGTCCCAAAGTGGGGATGAGAATTGGACACCAAATCTGCAGGGATAGATGGAGAGGTTTGTCCCCCTGACCCTCCCCAGAAGGGACACTGTGATGGTTTTAGTCTAGGCCTCCCTGGTGACTAGTTTGTAACCAAGGAAGTAGCCAAGTACCCAGTATTCCATACAATTTTTATGTAAACCAGAGTATAAATAAGTCGGAGATTAGAGATTTTGCTCTCTTTTCTTCCGGCGAGGTTTGGGAACAGTGGGTCCCTGCGTTGGTTTCACTTATCTAAGGCTGAGGCCTGCAGAGTCCACCGTCCTACCACGTGGAGGTTTGGAGAGTGCTGACTGTGATTGCCGATCCTGCTGTTCTAAGAGACGTGGTGAGATCTGTTTTGTTAGTTATTAGTATAGTTTGATATAGTATACCTGTTCGGTGTCCCTTTTATTCCCTTTCGTCCCCTTTTTTCCTCTTTCCCTATCTCTTCGGGGGGTGGACTTCCTTTTACTGTATATATAGCATCTTAACTGTACATAATTGAAATTTACGTAAATATAGATATATTTTTATATAAGCAGCTTGACTTTGGGTTCTTTAATTTTTATAGTTTCTTTTTCCTTTAAGGGAAGAAAGGAGGGGGAAAGGGGACTGCTGTCGTAACTTTCGGGCATTTGGCAAGGAGCCAAGTCTAAACTGTCACATTTTTTGGTGGCCCGGTACAGGGAGATTGTTTTGGTTATCCCGGTTTGTTTTGGAACAGTTACAGGGAAAACTGCCAAGAGAGGCTTGTTTATATAAACAAACCTATTGTTTAGGAACAGAGAGAAAGAATAATATAACTATGGCTATTCTAACTACTTGTTTCATTGTATTAGCTATATTTGTGCCTGTTTTGGGCTATCCTGTAGGGAAACGCCCAGCTGGAGATGAATGGGAGGACTATGTCCCTTTCTTTGATTGGGATGAATGGAAGGAGTATCTCACTTTCCTTGATTAATATGAATGGAAGGTGTATTTCACTTCCCTCAATTTTGACATTAAAGGCCTGCTAAAGGAGATCCCCATCATTACAATTGGCTCTAATTTTTACTTAAATTGTTTAGTAACAATCCTAGTACTGGTGAAGGCGGTGAAAGAGTTATTTAAAACTGGACGAATGGTGTTGTGTTGCCTTCTGTACTGTAGAAAAGGTCAGACCTCTAGAGGATTCACTGGAACTTTGGGAAGGGTCTTGGAAAGGCCAGTTTCTGGATGGCAAGGAGCATGGGTAAATTTCAGCAAACTGGTAAAGCGTGTGACACCTCCCATTGTTTGGGACTTCACGCCAGAACAAGTGTCTAATCCTAATGAGATGGCACGTTGTTTAGTTGAAGGGTGTCTTTCATACGATGATCCAAATACCCAGCTCCTTGCTTTATGCTGGGGTCTAGTGACAGCTTATGGAGCTGCCATAGATCACTATCAAAAGCCTAGGGCAGAGGTAGAAAGTCAAACTATGTCGCCTGAAACAAATGATGCCCCTATTGAGTCTACAGACGTCGGGATACAGACTCAACCCGAAATCAGCACCGTCTCTGTTGAACTGTCTGAGTGTGGAACACAAACTCAACCCGAAATCAGCACCATCTCTGTTGAACTGACCGAGTGTGGAACACAAACTCAACCCGAAATCAGCACCATCTCTGTTAAACTGACTGAGTGTGGAACACAAACTCAACCCGAAGTCAGTGCCGTCTCTGTTAAGCTGACTGAGTGTGGAACACAAACTCAACCTGAAGTTAGTGCTGTCTCCGTTAATTCAACTGAGCATGGAACACAGACCCAACTTGAAGTCAGCACAGCTTCTGCTAAATCCGTTGAAACTGGAGTCCAGACCGTAGATCTCATGGACACTGGAACTCAAACTACAACATCTAATGTTAAGAATACCACGGAGATGAAAACCCAAACTACCAACCCGAGAATCACTATTGCTCCCCTAACTAAGAAGAAGATATGGATAAGAGATAGTGCAGAAGCTACAGGCGTAGTTCCACGATTAAGGCGTATAAAAGGAGAAGAAGAAGAGGGAACAAAGGGACTTGCCAGCCCCATGGAACCTATCCCATCCAGCTATGTAGTAGTAGACGAATGGACGGCTGCAAAAGAGGAAGAAGCAGCAGCGAGAGAAGGAGCGCCCCCAAAAGAATTAGGAGCGCGCCCAAAGGAAAAGAGAACACACCTAATGGAAGAAGGGGCGGCAGCACAGATGGCCAATAAACCACCAAAGAAAAGGCTGATACCCAAATATTCTCTTCTTGACTTTCCAGCAGAGGATACAGAAGAAGAGTTGAGACCTTCATCCCAAAGTCAGAAGGACTACTTGCTACCTCCACCTCGAGGGCTTAGACAACGGAGCAGAAGCCTATCCCCGCTACATGCTCAGTCTCTGCCTCCACGTGAAAGAGGCAGAGAGAGAAAGAAAGCAGTTCCACATAGAAGCGTCAGAAGAGAAGTGGAAATGATTCCACGTAGGAGAAACCCTTATTCCGGAACAGAAGTTGTGCGAACGAATAAGGTACTGCGAACAATGACCCCAGCAGAACTCCAGGATTTACAACGGGATTACAGCTGCCGACCTGGTGAACAAATTCTCACCTGGCTGGTACGATGTTGGGATAATGGGGCCAGAAGCCACTTGTTAGAGGGTCATAAGGCACAGCAACTGGGATCCCTCGCTCAGGACCGTGAAATAGAACAGGAAATCGCGAGAGAGACATACAATCTCAGTCTCTGGCTCCGAATCCTCCATGCTGTGAGGGAAAAATATCCATTTAAGGAATACTTAATGAGTTCTCCAAAAAAGTGGACGACTGCAGAAGAAGGTGTCCAATACTTAAGAGAATTAGCCATGCTGAAACTCATATACTGCAATTCAGATTACTATGACTGTTTGGAACCAGAGAAAATTACATGTACAGAGCCTATGTGGAGGTAAGTGATTAGAGGTGCCCCTGCATCGTACCTCAACTGTTTGATATCAATTTACAATCCAAAGACGGATGAACCAACTGTGGACACCATGTGTTCATGGATAAGAACTATAGCCGAAAATTTAGAAAAGTCCTCTGATGCCCAACACCGACCTACCCATCCTAAGGAAGCAATGGAGAGGCCCTATGAATATTTCAGATATGAAGACGACTATAGGAACAGAGATGATAGAGTTTACATAAATGATAGAGACTATAGAGGCAGACTAATAAAGTGGTTTCGACCACGATTTCGACCTCGATCTTGGTCCCGGCCTCATTCACAGTCTCCTTTCCTAGCACGCAGAAGGAGAGGATACCCCAGACGGAAATCACGCAACCAACTGTGGTCCTATCTGCGTGGTAAGAGACAAAACATGAAGAAGTGGGATGGTGCACCCACTTCCAAACTTGAGGCCAGAGTAAGAGAATTACAACAAAAGGAAGACAACAAAAAGGTTGTCTATGTAGTTAATGCAGATGCCCTGCAATCCCTGAAACACAAAAAGATGGAAGTCCGCTTTGACAGTAACAAGAAAGCTTCTAAGAAGGCAAAATCAAAGTCGGACGATGAATACTCTGATCAAGACCAATAGAGGGGCCCTGCCTTCTGCCAGGAGAAAGATAGGGACCAGAAAGATAATAAAGTTTACTGGGCTGTGTGGGTTCAACGGCCTGGCACATCAAATCCTCAGAGATACCAGGCTTTGGTGGATACTGGTGCCCAGTGTACTTTAATGCCATCGGAGCATAAGAGTGTGGAGGCTGTTTTTATTTCTGGAATGACCAGAGGGTCTCAAGAATTGTCAGTAGTAGAGGCCGATATGAGCTTGACAGGAGACCAATGGCAAAAGCATTCCATTGTGACGGGGCCAGAAGCCCCTTGCATTCTTGGTATGGACTACCTAAAAAGAGGATACTTCAAAGACCCGAAGGGGTACCGATGGGCTTTCGGTGTAGCCACGGTGATTGAAGAGAACCAAACCAATCCTGATGCTGATGCTGATTCTTCTACAAGAAGATGAATGCTCTAAAGAATGAACAAGGACTATATACGAATATGTATATGTATATATATGCGCAGAATATAAGTGAACGAGAAATATAAATGTTACGTAAAAATAGTATGGAATAAGGAGTGGAGAATGTGATGGTTTTAGTCTAGGCCTCCCTGGTGACCAGTTTGTAACCAAGGAAGTAGCCAAGTACCCAGTATTCCATACAATTTTTACGTAAACCAGAGTATAAATAAGTCGGAGATTAGAGATCTTGCTCTCTTCTCTTCCGGCGAGGTTTGGGAACAGTGGGTCCCTGCGGTGGTCTCACTTATCTAAGGCTGAGGCCTGCAGAGTCCACCGTCCTACCACGTGGAGGTTTGGAGAGTGCTGACTGTGACTGCCGATCCTGCTGTTCTAAGAGACGTGGTGAGATCTGTTTTGTTAGTTATTAGTATAGTTTGATCTAGTATACCTGTTCAGTGTCCCTTTTATTCCCTTTCGTCCCCTTTTTTCCCCTTTCCCTATCCCTTTGGGGGGTGGACCCCCTTTTACTGTATATATAGCATCTTAACTGTACATAATTGAAATTTACGTAAGTATAGATATATTTTTATATAAGCAGTTTGACTTTGGGTTCTTTAATTTTTATAGTTTCTTTTTCCTTTAACTTAAGGGAAGAAAGGAGGGGGAAAGGGGACTGCTGTCGTAACTTTTGGGCATTTGGCAAGGAGCCAATTCCAAACCGTCACAGACACCTTTCAGGAAGTGTTGGGGCCTTGGCTGTGCTGAGTGTTGAGCCGGGCAATGCAGCTTGTGATTGCAGTGGCACTGTCAGGGCTCTGCAGAGCTCCTCTGAGTTCCTGCCTTTGTCCCCAGCAATCCCAGAGAGCTGCAGGGGCTGCATTCAATGCCTTGTACTCTTGGTGAGCCTGCCTGGCTCTTGGGAATGGGAGCAGGCCTGGAGTTCCCAGACTGTTCCTACCTCCAGGGTGGGGCCTGCAGTGCCGTGTTTGCAGCATTCCATTGGCGCAGTGGGCAGGACGGCCATGGATCCATTCCTGCACAAACACAACCATGCTCCACCCCAGGCAGGGATACAATGGGCCCACAAATGTTGGAAGGAGAAGAACAAGACAGTTTTGGCACTGTGGAATCCCATGGAACCAAAGGAACCCTGGGACATGGCAGAACCTCATTGAAGAAAGGGCACATTGTGACCCTGCAGCACCTTCTGGAACCAAAGGAAGTGTGGGACATGGCAGGGCCTGATGGAAACAAAGGAACCTCATGGGAACAAAGGGACTCCGGACACTGCCAAAACTCAGGCAACCAAAGGAACGCTGGGACATGGTAGAATCTCATGGAATCAAGGGGCTGTTGCAAACCCTCTGGAGCCTCCAGGAATCAAGGGGCCACTGTTACAGTCTGGGGCCTCATGGGACTCCAGGAATCCTGGGACACTGTGGAACCTCATGGAACGATCGGGCATGTGTGACTCTGCCAAACCCCATGCAACTTTAACTTTGTTTAAAGACAAACTCTGGGGCAGGAACTCCAATAAAATGAACTCCTTCCCTTTTTATTTCCCACCAATACAGAGACACAAAATGAGAGGAGGTGTAAGTTGAGAAATAAGTTTACTGACAAGGAAATAGCAGGAACCACAAAGATAAAAAGGGAAGGGCTTACCCACAGAGAGGATTTCCCTGCCAACCTGGTCCCCCTGAAATAAAGGGGACACATGGTGGAGGATCCTCCCCTCCAGTCACTGCCTTCCACCCAACGAACAAAAGAAACAGTGGAAAAAGAGTTCCATTTTCCACCTGATTTTTTTTTTGTTTTTTTTCTCCTTCTTCCCCTCCTTGCTTGGCCTTGGCAGGAAGGGAAGGGGAAATTTGCCCTTAAAGAGACAATTCCTGCAACTCAGTGTTGGAAAAGGGAGTAAAATTCAAAACCTCCTGTAACCATGATATTATCCACACCTGTATTCTATTCCTTTTTTTCCTCATGTTCACATTTACAATTATCAACTATATACATACACACACACACATTTCCACTACACAAATATAAGCAGATATCATCATGACTGGGCTTCGCTAACAAAGATTTGAGAAGGGCTCTACCCATGCTTGCTCCAAGCGCGCTGATGGCTAAAAAGACCAATGCCAGATAGACAAGTCCGGTTGCAGAAGGCACAACAGAAAGACTCCCCAGGTGATATTGACAAGACGCAATTCTTTCTGCGTTGTATTTTCTCCTCGAGAGTGACCCTGAGTGTGTTCTCAAAAGCAGCAGCAGCGTTATAGATGGTGTGTCTCCAGGTCTCCCGATTGGAGACCGGAGTAGACCAATGGTGGTGATCAATATGGCCAAGGCTGAGGGATTGTTTCAGGCAGTCCTTGTATCTCCTCTTCGGGGCTCCTCTCTTGCAGCAACCAGTGGCGAGTTCCCCACAGAGCACAATCTTAGGGAGGCGGCAGTCCTGCATCCTGGAGACGTGCCCTGCCCAGCACAGCTGTGTTCTCAGCAGCATGGTCTCAATGCTCGTGACTGCTGCCTGTTCAAGGACAGATGTGCTGGTCACATAATCCGTCCAGTGGATGTTTAGGATTGTATGGAGGCAGCGCTGATGGAAGTGTTCTAAGAGACGCAAGTGGTGGCAGTAAATGACCCATGATTCAGATCCATATAAAAGAATAGACAGTACAATGGCTCTGTAAATGCTGATCTTAGTACTTTTCTTCAGGTGTTTGTTTTGCCACACTCTTTTATGGAGTTTACCGAAGGCTCTCTATGCCTTTGCTAACCTGTTGTCTATGTCTTCGTCAATCTTACCATCTGAGGAGATGATGCTTCCCAGGTAATTAAACTGCTGGACTAATTTGACCTCTGATTCACCAATGGTGATATGGGGATGATGAGAGACTTCCTGAGGTGCAGGCTGATAGAAAACTTCTGTCTTCTTCAAGCTGACTTGCAGCCCAAAAAGCTCAGCAGCCTCTGCAAAGCAGGATGTTAAATGCTGTAGAGCTGCTTCTGTGTGGGTGACAAGGGTGTCATCATCAGCGTAAAGCAGCTCATGGACAAGATGATTTAAGGTCTTAGTGTGGGCCTTCAGTCGCCTTAGGTTGAAAAGGCTCCCATAGGTACGATATCGGATGTAGATACCGTTTTCTTCATCGAGGTCTGCCATGGCCCTTTGGAGCATCATGCTGAAGAAGACTGTGAATAAAGTTGGTGCGAGAACACAACCTTGCTTCCCACCACTGGTTATTGGAAAGGGCTCAGAACGTGCATCGTCATATCTGACTTGACCGTGCTGGTCCTCATGAAGCGAGATGATCATTTTAAGGAACTTGTGGGGACATCCTAAATGTTCCAAAATCTGCCACAGACCTTTTCTGCTCACAGTATCGAAAGCCTTGGTGAGATCAACAAAGGATACATAGAGTCTTTTCTTCTGTTCCCTACACTTCTCTTGCAGTTGTCTGAGAACAAATACCATGTCTGTGGTACCCCTATTGTCTCTGAAACCACATTGGCTTTCAGGTAGAAGTTCTGCTATAGCGGGTATTAATCTGTTCAAAAGAATTCTTGCAATGATTTTACCAGCAATGGAGAGCAGAGTAATACCTCAATAATTTGAACAATCTGATTTATCTCCTTTCTTCTTGTACAAGGTGACGATGACAGCGTCACGAAGGTCTGATGGGAGTTCGCCTCATTCCCAACAATGCACCACGAACTCGTGAAACTAAGCATGGAGTGCTTGGCCTCCATGCTTCCAGACTTCAGGTGGGATTCCATCAACTCCAGCTGCCCTGCCAATTTTCACCTGCTGTATGGTCTTAAGAGTTTCTCCCATAGTGGGGGAATATCCAGTTCAGTTTTCACCAGTTGTTTTGAAATGTATTGAATTGCGAGTCTGGTACTGAAGAGAGTCTGAAAGTGTTCAGACCATCGAGTCAAAATGGAAAATTTATCTATGAGAAGCATTTGACCATCTGCACTGAGTAAAGGGCTTTGAACCTGGTGTGTAGGACCATAAACTGTTTTCAGAGCCTCATAGAATCCCCTGTAGTCACTCATATCTGCACATAATTGGATTTTTTCTGGTACATTGGTCTACCACTTGTTCTGGATGTCACAAAGTTTCTGTTGTAGCTTCCTGCATGCGAATCGAAAGGTTGCTTTTCTTACATGACAAGATGGCTGAGCAAGGTGGGCTTGGTGAGCAGTTCTCTTCTTTCTCAACAATTCCTGGATTTCTTGATTGTTTTCGTTGAAGTAGTTGTTGGTTTTCTTGAAGGAGAACCCTTGGGATTCTTCAGAGGACTGCGGGATGCTATTTTTAATAAGTTGCCAAAGTGCTTAGGGAGAGGGATCTATGGAATGATCTTCGAGCCTGGATTGAGGATTTGCCTGGAAACTGTCTCTCACTGTAGCTGTTTGAAGGTTGTTAACTCGGAGTCTCCTCCTTGGAATACCGCCCCTTTAAGGTTTGAGCTTGGAGTGGAGGTTAAGCCTACAGAGCACAAGGCGATGATTTGTTTGACATCCTGCACTTGGCATCACGCAGGTGCGACGAACATCGCGAATATGTCTCTGTGGCACCAAGATATAATCAATGAGGTGCCAGTGCTTGAATCAAAGATGCATCCAGGTTGTCTTCAAACTATCTTTCTGATGAAAGACAATGTTGGAGATGGTGAGCTACTGCTCCACACAAAACTCTAGCAGAACGCAACCATTATTGTTGCAGTTTCCAACACCATGCTTGTCTAGTACTCCTTTCCAGGATTCAGAGTTCTTTCCTACTCTGGCGTCGAAATCACCAGGGACAATGATGTTATCATCTGCAGGAACCTTTTGGATAAGACGGTGCAGGTCGGTGTAGAATTTCTCTTTTTTGGCAGGGTCAGCTTGGAGGGTTGGGGCATTTATACTGAAGAGCACAACAACATGTTCCTTGTTGTGTAGTGGAGGCAAAGGGAGATAATACGATCAGAATGACCTGTCGGCAAGTTTTCAAGTTTAGAGGCAATAGAGCTTTTGATCATGAAACCAACTCCTGAGAGATGTCTTTCAGTTCTGTGTTTACCTGAGCAGTTGAGTGTATAACCAGCACCATGTTCTCTAAGGCTGCCTTCCTCATGGAGACCAACTTCACTGAGAGCAGCGATGTCGATGCTGAGTCATGACAGTTCGCAGGCAATTAGAGTGGAGTGACACTCAGGATGTCCACTCTCTGCAGTACTAAGCATGATTATGATGTTCCAGCATGCGAGTGTCAGTTTGGACACACCTTTGGAGGCAGGTGTATGCCTTTGTCTCTTAATCTTTATTTGACTGCAACAGAAGATGCCCGTTGGCTGCAGTTAACCAACGGGGTGAAGGGTGGAGATGAGCTTTGGTTAGGCCACCTTTTCTAGGCCCCTCTGCGTGTGTTCTCCTTGAAAAAGGCTGCTTGGTCATTCAGGATGCTGCCGAGTGAGTCTGTCATGTCCTGGGTCAGTCTCAGGCAACCAGTGTTCTGAACCACCTGTATGCAGGGTTGGGTCTGCAGCTTCCAGTGCACCTTTATCACCTGCCATTTTGTCCCTCACCTGTCGCTGCAGGGCTTTATAAGTGTGGATATGTCCTTCGAGCCTGCGCAGTGGATTTTTTAGGTGAGGCTCAGCTTGCGCAGAACTGGTCCCACCCTTTACTCCTGAGGTTCATCTGCCAGGGCCAGGCAAGCTTGGACGCTGACAGCGAGGTCCTCAGGATGTAGGTTTTAATTAGAGAATCCTTCTCTTGGATGAATGGCCTTACAGGGCTAAGCAAGCTCCGTCTGCCCAGGTTTGAAATTAGAGTTGTCCTTCTCCTAGGATGACTGCCGGAAGGCTGGTGAGCCCATCCTGCCCATGGACACATTTTATCTGACCCTTCAGTTTTGACCTGTCTGGCATGGGAGACCCTGCCAGAGGTATATACCACTGCCACCACAGCTTGCAACCTCACAGGGGCACATAAACTTCTCACCCACTAAATAAGGATTTACTGACTAATGAATGGATGGGTCCCTTCCCTCTCATCACCTGGGGGAAGGGCCATGCCTGTGTTCTTACAGGACAGGGCCCACAATGGGTTCCTTCAAGGCGTGTAAGAATTCACCAAGAGCAGCTCTCATCTTCTGCGTTGCCCCCAGCATGGGATTGATTACACTCTATGATGCAACTGCTTCACCGATTCCATCAGGGGCCTTCCAGGCCAATGACAAGGTTTGGATGAGGCTTGCCCATGCCACCGGCACCGACACCCTTTGTCTTTCTACCTCTAATGTAACAACTTTTTCCAGGCATGTTTGGTTGGCCTCCCCGCGAACAAAAATGTTAAGAATTATTTCCAGTTCCCCTCATTTACCAACTCAGAACCCCTTGAGTTGGAAGTTTCGGGTTCTGTTATTACTAACCATTGTGTTCTTTTCCAATCAAAAACAACTACAGAAGTAAACTGCCAAAATTAAAATTTTAAATTAATATACACAAACATCTCTCTGTGGTGCAATCTTTCAGTTCCTGAAATAATTACTACCAAAGCCCTCTCAAAGCCCCTGGTACTGCCCAAAGGGAAAGTTTGAATTTGTGCAGAAAGAGTTTGGGCAGGAGTCCCTTCCTACCTGGTAGGAGGGCCCTGCTCAGTGGGTCAATTATTGTTGTTTAATCCCAACAAATTATTTCTCCCAAATCAAAAATCTGCAACTCTAATTCGACCAAAAACATCAGTTACAAAAGCCCAAAGAGAAGTCGACTGGTGGTTTAAAGATAACGTCCCACGTACTCCTCACCTTCCCAAAATACTACCACAAGAACAGCTTACAGCCAATCCCTTCTTTAAGCCATGCCCTACCTCATCCCAATCTTCTCACCTTAACCCATAAATTACCTTTCCCTTGAAACTGTGATTTGAGCATTGAAATCTGGTCCAGAACAGGAAACGTTTTCGGTTCCGTTGTATCTGCAGTTGGCACAGCACACGCTCTCTCGCTCCTGATGCACAGGAGGTGCTGGATGGCCAAAGAGGCCAACGCCACCAGCATGACCATTGAAGGTCTCCTGGAAGACACCGAAAAATTCAAAGAAACAACTCTTCCAAATCAGGTCACAATAGATTTCTTGCTTTGAGCCCACAGCCATGGGTGTCAGGAGTTGGAGGGGATGTGCTGCCTCTATTTCTCCCATCACTCCCAATCCCTATTTCAAAGTATCAAAAAACTAAGGAATTTAGTAAACCAAATTCACACCTGACCTAAATTTGTAACAGATGATTTATTTGATTGGTTTCAATTACTGAACATACCCAACTGGCTAAAACAATTGTTCATGAGCTGTGTCACGACACTAATTACTTTACTTACCGTGTTTTTGATTTTGTCTTGTGTTTGTGCTTGTTTAGAGAAACTTCTTGTTAAAAGTATCTTTACAGTATCCTTTTCAAAAAACAAAAAGGGGGGACGTGTCTAAGGCACCTGCAGTGAAGAGGAAAAGTTTCTAGAATGGAAACAGCAGTTGCAAAATACACTAGCCCAGGCAACAGCAGATGAAGACACCCTAGAGTGACACATGGCGACTTTATCAGAACAGAAACAGTTAACTGAACTGGCCTATTAGAAACTGTGTATGCATGCTTTGAATTCACTGTACCCCAGTTCTTACCAAATTTTACTCTATTCTTCCCCTCATGTTTATCCCCAATTTTCCTATTGGTCCAAGTTTGCTTCATTGCAGCATTCCCATCGTCGGTGACATTCCTCCCCTACTTTCCATGTATGGCCTGAACCTCTCCTACCTTTTCCCTCTATGTTATGATCCACTTCCTATTCCAGAACCTTCTCTAACCTACCCTATCAATGTAAAGCACCTTCTGGAATAAAGTGCGACAGTTCCGAGCCAGCGGCAGTGGATGCTCAGACCAACCCTCTGCTCGAACCCCTCAGTTGTCCACTGATCCTTTCCCAACCGACTGCAGCAACCTCCCCTTTGGGAAATTCCACCTGTCCCTTCCCCACCCACACACACACTGCAGTTGATCTGAGTCAAGGGTTATCACAATAATCCAGTGTCTCACAGATTCCTTTATTCCATGAGGTTTCATGGTGTCACAATGGTCCCTTATGCTCCATAGGCCCTGCACTGTCACCATGGTCCCTTGATTCCAAAAGATTCTAATATGTCTTAATGGTCCTGAGGATACCATGAGGTTCCGTGGTGTCCCAATTGCACATTGATTCCATCAGGTCCAGAGTGTCCCAGCATTCCTTTGAATCCATGAAGCCCTGCAGTGTCACAATGGCCCTTGGTGCTGTGAGGTTGCACAGGGTCACAATGGCCCCTTTGTCTCCACATGGCCCTGCAGGGTCACAATGTCACAGTATCACAGGGTCACAATGCCCCCTTGATTCCAGGAGGTTCAGCACCTTCTCGGGACTCCTTTGGTTCTGTGATGCTCTGGAGTGTTATCAAGGCCCCTGGATTCTGTGAGCTGCCCCAGTGGCCAAGGGCCTTTGGCTCCATAAGGTCTTGCACTGTGGCAATGGCCCTTGGATTCCAGGAGGTTCCAAAGTGTCACAATGGCCCTGATACCAAAAGGCGGCAGAAACAAACACCTCAGCCCTAATTTGTAGGTGTTAAGAAGCAGGAATTGTTCTTTATTCAGCACTGGATGTTGGCAGGAAAGCTCCTCTAACCGAAGTGCCAAATGACAGATGAACAGGACTTCTTATTGCACACACTGGTTACATATTCATTAGATATTCAGGTTTGTTTAATACATATTCATTAGTTTGGTTAAAAGAGTCACTCCCCTGGAGGTCCTTCATTGGTCCTTTCAGGTCCAAACGTTGTCACGGTAGAGGTGGAAGCAACACGGCTTTTGGATACCAGGACCCTTTATTACAGCTGTGCAGCTATTTTATACAATTTTAGGTGATACATGTATAAGAACCATTGGTTTGTTAGTAACATATATAACCCACCTTTGGACATACATCCACGCATGTCTGAATACAATGAGTCAGGATTCTTGACAGGAAATCCACTCTGTGTCACAGTCCTCTCCGTCCCTGGCTGAAACTCTGCCAGGTGTAGACGTTCCATTTTCACTGTCCCAGCTTACAGAGACCCGAGAACTAGCTGGGCTCCCCTCCAAAAGCTTGTTGTCTTGCCCTCAGTTCTTGAGCAGGCACATCATTATAGCGTTCCACCACCAAAAACTGTTACATTTGTTCATCTTATCTGGGGACACATGTGTTATTTACATCCAGTTCGTTTGAGTTACATCCCTGATCTAATTCTCCAAGACTTCTCTAAGATTGCATTGTTCCTTCTTTGGTCATTCTGGGACACTGGGAGTCAAGTTTCTATTTCTCCCATCACCATCCCATGGCACATGCAGGACATCCAGGGGATCAGGCCCAGCCAGGGTGGGGTTGGGAAAGGCAGGTCCTGCCTGACCAAACTGGTCTTCTTCTGGGACAAATGACCCCCATAATCAGCTGAGGGAAAGGCTGGGGATGTGTCTGTCCTGACTTCAGGAAAGCCTTTGACCCTATCTGCCACAGCATCTCCTGCACAAACTGGTTGCTCATGGCCTGGACGAGGGAACTGTTTGCTGAGGGAAAAACTGGCTGATGGCTCAGGGAGTGGTGGGGGATGGAACTAAATCCAGGTGAGACCGGTCACTAGTGGGGTTCCCAAGGGCTCAGGGTTGGGGCTAGGCCTGTTTAACATTGTTATTGGTGATCTGGATGAGGGGATCGAGTGCCCCCTCAGAAAGTTCTTGGATACCATGAAGTTGGGTGTGAGTGTGGATCTGCTGCAGGGCAGGAAGGCTCTGCAGAGGGGTCTGGATAGGCTGCATCAATCAGGTCAAGTGTCAGGGCCTGCTCCTGAGTCACAAAAACCCCCTGGAACGCTCCAGGCTGTGGGCAGAGGGGCTTGAGCGCTGTTCAGCAGGAAGGGACTTGGGAGTGCTGCTTGACAGTGACTGGATATAAGCCAGAGTGTGCCCAGGAGGGCAAGAAGCCCAAGGGTACCCTGGCCTTTCTGGAGAACAGTGTGGGCAGCAGGACCAGGGCAGTGATTGTCCCTCTGTGCTGGGCACTGGGGAGGTCCCACCTCGAGTGCTGTGTCCAGTTCTGGCCCCTCTGTGCAAAAAGGCTCTAGTCAACAATCCTGAACAAGATTTTAGTGAGGTGAGGGTTGGTCTCTTCTACCAAGCTCATAATTGTCGTACTTGTAGCTAGCTCTCAAAAGTCAGGTGAAGAATTTTCTCCCTTCTCCCCGGGCTATCAAGATAAGCACTCAAGAGCACAAAAGACTAGACAGGTTAATGGTTAAAAGATTAGTCTCCTAGGAACAGGGCAGATCAGGAACTCTACCTTTTGTTCTCTTTCTCTCTCTGTCTCCATGGCAAGGGGAGGGAGGAGCTGGGGGGCTACTGTGTGGCTGGAAAGAGGTGGGGAGGAGAGGCTGGTGTGTCGGTGGGCTCGGGACCTGCTGCAAGCTGCAGACGCTGCCAGGTTGTTTTTTTTTTTCCTTCCTGTCAGAGGGGAGTCTGCTGCTGCTCTCTGCTCAAATGTTGTTGGCTGCAGACCCTGTTTAAAGCGAATCCTAACCAGCTGAAGTTCGTGAGTTTTCTTCCATTGGGAGAACTTTCTGTTTTATTACTGTCTTTTTTTTCTTCCCCCTTCCCCCCCCATTCCCTCTCCCCTCCCCCATGTGGGAAGGGAAGAGGAAAGGAATTTTTTTTCTTTGTTTGGTTTGTTTTTTTTTTTTTCCCTCTGACATACCTGGAGGATATTGTTTTTCCCCCATCCCACGTGGCAGTGACCAGGGATCCCACAGCGCCGCCTGGTAACAGGCACTGGACATACAAGTTCTGCACCTCCAGTGATCCAACAGCACCACCTGGTGGCTACTGTAGGACACTACAAATTCTGCATCTCCAGTGACCCAACAGCGCCACCTGGTGAATGGTACAGGACATTACAAGTTCTGAATCTCCGGTGACCCGACGGCGTCTCCTGCTGACTGTGGTTGGAATTGCACCAAAGAGTGCAAAAATTGAACTGTTTACTCTTCCTTTTGCCAGTTTATCAGTTTGGTTTTGAAGGGGTTATTTGTAGGTATAGGAGTGTTGTTTGGTTGTTTTACTTGGTTTTTTTCGTGTTTCTGTTAACACACATATACCTTTTAATAAAGGACTGTTATTTTTCCTTTTCCATAATTTGTTTTCCTTCAATCGGAGCCTCTTAATTTTGGATTTATAATTGCTTAGAAAGAGAAGTTTGGGTCTTTTCTCCTAACTCATACTCATCAAAAGACCCTTGTCTCATTTAAACTGGGACAGTAATGAAAGGAAGAAGAAATGGCATTAATTTGCCCTGGGTGAGGTTCAGATCAGATATTACAAAATTCTTTTTTCACTGAGTGTTTAGGCATCGGAATAAAATTCCTAGGGAAGTGGTGGAGTCTCTGGAAATGTTCAGATAGCATCTACATATGGCACTGTGGGATATGGTTCATGGGTGATTATGGTGGTTCTGGTTGACAGTTGGACCAAAAGATCTAGAAGGTCTCTTCCAACCTTGATGATTTTGTGATTCTCTGACCTGACATCACAGTTTCCACGTTTGTGCTCTAACAAGATCCTGGGGATGTTATCTCTGTTGATTTCCTCAATGGGACCCATTACCACCACAAGGACTCATCCCCAAAGGCCCGTAGGGTGATAAAATGATGGGGGTTGTTGCTGTGCTGCTCTGGGCCGGGCTCCTGGCACACAGGCAGCTCCTGGCAACGAAGAAAAGCTTCAAAGACACAGCTCTGCTGGTGAGCAGCTCCTCTGCACAGCCCAGCAGGGCTAAGGGCACTGCCTGCAGCACCCAGGGCACAGGAGAGAAGGCAGAGAGGTGAGAGGAAGCCTGGGCTGGGTGGGGACTGAGCTCTCACTAGAGGAGAAACCTTCCCAGGATTTGAAAGAAGAATTCTCTGGATGTAGGAAAGTTA
Source organism: Empidonax traillii (assembly GCF_003031625.1). Taxonomy (NCBI): domain Eukaryota; kingdom Metazoa; phylum Chordata; class Aves; order Passeriformes; family Tyrannidae; genus Empidonax; species Empidonax traillii. Next base: position 106,612 of record NW_020956550.1, read on the forward strand.
AACCTCCTTTCCTGAAGGGATCTCCTAAAGCTGCCACATCCCACAGCTTGTAGGATCTTTCAGAAGGACTCTCCCAGTCCCTGCAGGGCAGAGGAAGTGGCCCTATGGCAGAGCAGGGCAGGAGCTACAGGCAGCAAGGGCAGACAGGAGAAGGGAGCAGGAGGTGAAAGGGATCCTGGGCTGGGAGGACAGGGCAGAGCTCCTCAGGGGAGGAACCTTGGCAGCCCTTTGGCACAGGAAGGCTGTGGCTGCAGAGCAGTGCAGGTGAGTTGCTGCAAGTGGCTCTTGCAGCTGCCAAATGGCAGCCCTGGCAGGAGCTGTCAGGATGGCTGTGCTGGCTTTGCTGGGGTGCAGCAGGAGAAGCTGCTGCAGAGCAGGACTTGTTGCTGCCCCATCAGAGGCCCAGGGCCAGAAGGTTCCCTGTGCCAGGGCTGGCTGTGGGGTAGGAAGGTGGGGGTGCAGCCAGGGGTGCCCAGGGCTGTGGGGCAGAGAAGGGTCCTGTCCCCTAGGGCTGTGTGTACTGGGGCAGGGACTCTGCTGCCTGCCAGGGGCAGCTCTCAGCACAGCCAAGGAGCTGCCACAGCCCTGCAGGGAGAAGGGGTGGGGGGAAGGAGGGAGCCCTCCTGGCAGGCCAGGGCTGGGCAGGGCCCTTCAGCTGCAGGCTCAGAGCTCCTCCCAGCTTCAGCTCCACCTGCTGCCATTTGCAGGGGCCCTTCTCAGGAAGCACATCCACTGCCAACACCTGCCCCTTCCCAGCCAGCGCAGGGGGTCTGGGATCTGCTCTGCAGCCCCTGCCCAGGCAGAGCTGCCCCTGGGCCCTGGGCTGGGCATGGGCTCTGGCAGCACCGGCAGGGAGCTGAGCTGAGCACAGGGAGGGGCTGCCATTGGCAGGAACAGCTCCTCACACACACACAGGCAGGGAGGGAGAGGCAGCTGCTGCCACAAGTGCTGACCAGGCGGATGTGGCCCCTCCCTGCCTGTGTCTGTGGCACAGAGCCGTTCCCTGAGCAGCTCCTGCCTGGGCTCCTTTGCCAGCCCAAGCAGAGCGTCTGCCCTCAGGCCCACGGGGGCTGGGCATTGCCCTGCAGCAGCCAGAGCCCAGGCAAGGACAAGGCCCTCATTTCCATCTGTCTCTGCCTGTCCCTCCTCCCTTGGCAGCAGCACTGGGGCATATCTCTGCCATGCCCTGCTGCCTGGGCTCTCCTTCTTCTCACCCTTGGTTTTTCTGAGCCAGTGTGTGGTTGGGGCGGGGGGGG
>NW_020956550.1:108373-112431 GCF_003031625.1 Empidonax traillii
CTGAGACAAACTCTTTGGGTGCTGCTGTGGGGATATGTCTGTGGGAGCAAAGTGCCCAAGTGCCCTCCAGGCAACTTCAGGCTCTTCAGCTTTTTCTCTGGGTGTCCTGCAGGGCTGCAGGTGCCCTCCAGGAGGGCACAGCTCTGCCATAGTATCTCTGGAAATGCTCTGGGCAGCTGCAATGAGCATTAGGTGTCTCACTCTGGGAGGGGAGAGATGAAAAGGTGAGGAGTGTGTCAATCTCTTCTTTGGACAATGATTCCTGGCTTTCTGTGCAGTTTCTGTGTAGGGGAATATCGCGAGTGGGGGTTATGACCCCTGCGACAGACCCAGAGGCACATCTTGTATCGGAGATAGGCACACGGATGGGTGACCTACAAAATGGCATTTATTAAAACAAGATGTCAGTTTATATACAGGGGGATACAGACGTTTCGGGAATAAAGGTGGGCTTCTGCTTGGAACATCGAATCCCAAGTGTCAGTGATAAGGGAACTTAGAGAGATAGGCTGCAGGGAATATGTCTGGTCACACAGGGGGAAGGGAGAGCTAGGGAGGAAAGGAAGGTCTGGGGGCCAGGAGAGGGGAATTCTACAGAGGCTGTGAGGCTGCGGCCTTGTAGCTGGGTCCCAAGCAGTTCTGCGCAGCTGCAGTTGCTAGAGGACTTCTAGATAAATCTCTTCTTCTGAGCCTTCCTTGCAGCTCTTTTGCATCTCTCTCTCTTCTCTGTAGGCTTCTGCTGGTCCACCTCTGACAGTGAGTCAGAACAGTTGAGTGTGATGCTCCTCCAGCTCCAAGCTGCCAGCACAGGGCAGCTAAGCACAGACTGATGGGCAGAGCAGCTCTTCTCTCTGCACTGAGGGACCATCCCTGTGCCCTCAGAACCCACAAGACTTGACCTGCAGTGCAATGGAAATGTCAGGGATTTCCAACATCTACAACCACTCCTAAGGTTGGCAGGTGCAAGTGGGGGAACAAACATAAAGAATTCCCTCAGCTCAGTCCTTCCTTTGGGCAAATTGGAAACAGCAAAGCTGAGAAGCTCTTGGATGTATCAGGAGCACATTTTATTTTACATCACCCTGCATTCCAAGTTCCCTCTGACAGCAGAGCAAGAAGGAGTCCTTGAGAGCCCATCCCAGAGTTCCTGCTTCCAGTGGTGCCCTCAGGCAGCAACAACCAGAGCTCAGGGGAGGGAGTTGCAGGGAGGTGTGAGTGAGGAGAGAGAGCCTGAGAGTGGGGTGGCTGTGAGAGGTGTCCTGTTTGGCTGCAGCAGCCTGGTCTAACTCAGCATTGACTTCTCCTCCTCAACAGATCCAAACACTCTGAGGAAGGAGCAAATGCCCAACAGCAGCTCCATGGCCCAGTTCCTGCTGCTGCCATTGGCAGACAGGTGGGAGCTGCAGCTGCTGCACTTCTGGCTCTTCCTGGGCATCTCCCTGGCTGCCCTCCTGGGCAACGGCCTCATCCTCAGCGCCGTGGCCTGTGACCAGCACCTGCACACCCCCAGGGACTTCTTCCTGCTGCACCTCTCCCTCACAGACCTGGGCTGCATCTGCACCACTGTGCCCAAAGCCATGCACAACTCCCTCTGGGGCACCACAACCATCTCCTACACAGGTTGTGCTGCACAGGCCTTTTTCTTTGTCTTCTTCATCTCAGAGGAGTATTTTCTCCTGACCGTCATGTGCTACTGTAGCGTTATTAATATAATAAATAAATAAGTCCCATGGGGACCGTGGTGAACACCAACGTGGTGGGGTATTGAATCCCTTTATTCAAACAAGTCACAGGTTAAATAGTAGTTTCAAATGGTCCCACGTCACACAGGTAACATTCTAAGCCAATCCCATGCAAGCATTCAAGTGAGCATGTGCAACAGTCTTAGAACTACAATTCCCAGAATGCCCTGCGGCACCTGGTATAGCCACACTCCATATTTCCCCCCTTTTTAATAATAATAAAATACAGAACAGTACAATTCTTAACAAAACATTCTTCACTTGACATAGTAAACCTATTTCTTTTTTAAACCTTATATTCCTAAGAGTTCTATGTAATAACAAAACTTTAATTAAAAACCTTGTCTACCTAAGAGTTTTATGTAACTGGGTAGAACAAAAACCTTTATTATCTGAGGGTTTACCTATGATTGGGCAAAACTAATTTTATTAAAGCACCAGGAAAAGTTTAAAGGAGGAATGTCATGTTGTGATGTCTTTTGAAGGTGGTGTGTTAGAGGTAGTGTTTGTCTCAGATATATTGTATAAGGTGTATATGGTTTTCATACATTCATACATTCACACAATCTCTCTCTCATTCATTCAGGTGGCCACCTCTTTTCATTCATGCATACTTGCAACTTAACAATTCTTAAATGAAATGTTTGGATCAGCACTTACTTAATCACATGCATATTCTCGCCCTGTACTCCCCCTTTCTAGTGTTAATATTGAAAGTTAATGAATTTGAAGGTATAATATTGGTATGTTGTGTGTACATTCCTGAGTGTGCAGTTAGAAAAAATCAATAGGTAAGTTACTATTCCAATCAGTTACTTAATAACAATAGAAATCTTAAAGATGCTAATTACATTACTTAAACAAAATAGTTATAATAATTAAACTTATCTAGATGCACTTAAGAATTTCACAATTTTAAACACTACTTAGTAAACCTTAGTAATTTAAACAATACTACAGGGAAATTAGAAACTTAAAGGTGTCTCAATAAGGCAAGCTAAATTCTTCTCTCTTATCAATGTAAACAGAAAAATTAAAGATAGGCAACTAAAAGATTTACGTAAAAAACAGTCAGTACATTTAGTGTCGTATAGTTTCGACCCTTGCTTGGGTCATTGCCGGGGCCATTGCCCCCCTCACGGGGCGGGGGACACGGTGCTGGTTACTGCCGCCGGGCCTTGGCTCGGCTCGGCAGTGCACCGTGCTGCGCCGCCGGTTTCGGTTTTCACTGGGGTTTGGTCCCCGCGCCCCCGAGGCGGATTAGCGGTGGCGCCGCTCTGTGCCGTGTGTGTGGTTGTTTCGGGCCGCGCTGCTGCCGACCTGGCTGTCCCCGGCGCGCACGGAGAGCGGCTGCCCCGTGGAATCCCACTGGCCGTCGGGGCCGCCGCTGGCGCGTCCCGATGCAAACAGGGAACATTACGGCAGGGCCCACACACGTGGGCACGGCGCCACCCTGCTCCGCGCGGCCACTGCGGGTGGCAGGGTCGCTCGCGGGCCCCGGGGCGGCAGCGACGGGCGCCCGCCTCTACAGTCGCCCGCCGACCGCCTGCTCCAGCCTCCCGCGGGACGAGAAGCCGAGCCGCCGAGCTCGCTGTCTCCGGAGCTGCCGCCGTCGCTCCCCGCAGCCGCCGGCGAGGTGGGGGCTGAGGCTGCGCCGCATTCAGGCGCAGACCTCCCCCGCTGTTCGCTGTCCGCCCGCAGCCCCACGGAGCTGCGCACCGCCCTCAGCCCGCCTCGCCGCAACTGCCAAGCGTTCTGCCAGTTCCGCGCTCTGCGTCTGCCGCCAGCACTGCTGTCCTCTTCAGCCCTCGGCGCCTGGGCACGCTCCGCACGGCTACACACAGCCGGGTCCCGCGCGGCGCTGCCGACATTTCGCACGCGCCGAGACGTCCCGGCCCCGCTCCTCCAGGTCGCCCTGACGGTTGTCGAGCGCCCTGGAACGGCCCGACACAGCGCCTGGCATTTTGGGCGTGCAGTTTCTCAGCCACCCTAGGAAGTCCACGAGCGACGTGGTGGCCACTGCGGGCCTCACATCGCCGCTGGCAACGGGCGGGACGCACATGCCGCTGGCCACGGCTCCGTCCGGGGGAGCGGCCACGGCTACGGCCACCGGTGTGAGAAATATCCCAAATTAAAATTTCGAAGACGGCCAAATAAAGTGAAACAAAGAACTTTTATTTTCAGCGCGCGCTGGGTGCGGTCAGGTTTGCCTCGTGCCAGGGCCTGAGAACACACCCCGAGATGGGCGGGCCAGTTCTTTTTAAGGTCTCTTGATTTGCATAATTGTTCTCTTGTTCCTCCCATGCTCGGCTCTGC
>NW_020956550.1:114841-115822 GCF_003031625.1 Empidonax traillii
ACGCTTCATTCACACTTCTGTGTGTTCTAAAGACTTGTATTACACTTCCTTTATAATAGACATCGTGGTAACATTGTAGACAGTTCTCTGCAACGGTACTAACTACCAACTGTAGCACTACTATAGTGAGTAGAGGTCCAGTATGACATGTGCCTCCACTCCCCATGCCTATTGGATTGCAGCCAACAGCAGGGTTAAAAGTTCTTCTTTGTGGCAGGTACAGAGGTCAACCTGGTCTTGCCCTCTACCATGTTTTTTGCTCTTGTGATAATAAGGGCTAAAGCCGGTTAAGTTATTATACCCGTTGTGTACAGTAATTGCTTGCATATAATAGTAATGTTTGATTTACAGTGTTTAATATAAAGAGATGATGCAATCACAGTTATCACACTGTAAGTCTATCTTTTGTATTCATATTTTGCCTTTAAAGTCTAGTTGATACTTCACCAGTGTCTCTTCCCAGGAACCAGAGATCCCGTGTCACTCCACAGTAAGATGACGTCTCTTTGCAATTCTTCTTCTCGAGTTCTGCAAGAGATTCACTTCCGGGTTATTTTCAACTTGGGGTAGTCCCCTTGGCACTCCCATTTAGGGACAACAGGGGGAGGAACCACCGGTCCCTTAATTCTTGCACTATGGGTCCATCCTTTTTCAGTTGTCCTTACTGCTGTTTCAGTAGTTAGTATCACTTGGTAAGGTCCCTCCCATTCTGGTTTTAGTGACTCCTCCTTCCAAGTTTTTATTAGAACCCAGTCCCCTGCAGAGATGTTGTGTATTTTCATTTCCAATTTCACAGTTTGAGGCAGTAATCCTCGTTGTCTGAGATTTTCTAACCTTTTTGCTATTTCTGTAATATATTCCCTGAGATGCTTATCACCCAGTTCTAAAGTAGGGATCTTACTACTATTTTTATAACATGCAGGATAAGGTAGTCCAAATAACATTTCATACGGAGACAGATTCAAGTCTCGCCTGGGGGCG
>NW_020956550.1:121989-123593 GCF_003031625.1 Empidonax traillii
AAGTAGCCGATCGCGTTCCGACTAAACCGGAAGCCCCGAGAGCTTCACGAAGCCGCCGAGAGCCGAGCGGCAAAACCGAAAGCCACCGGAACACTCCGAAATTCTCCGGCTACATCCGAAAGTAGCCGATCGCGTTCCGACTAAACCGGAAGCCCCGAGAGCTTCACGAAGTCGCCGAGAGCTGAGCGGCAAAACCGAAAGCCACCGGAACACTCCGAAATTCTCCGGCTACATCCGAAAGTAGCCGATCGCGTTCCGACTAAACCGGAAGCCCCGAGAGCTTCAAAAGCCCCGAGAGCTTCAAAAGCCCCCAGAAGCCGCCCGACAAATCCAAAATCTGTCGGAACACGCCGGGAGCCCCCGGCCACACCCCAAGGTAGCCGAGCGTGCCCCGGCCAAATCCGAGAAACCCAAGGGCTTCAAAAGCCCCCAGAAACCGCCCGACAAATCTGAAATCTGTCGGAACACGCCGGGAGCCCCCGGCCACACCCCAAGGTAGCCGAGCGTGTCCCGGCCAAATCCGAGAAACCCAAGGGCTTCAAAAGCCCCCAGAAACCGCCCGACAAATCTGAAATCTGTCGGAACACGCCGGGAGCCCCCGGCCACACCCCAAGGTAGCCGAGCGTGCCCCGGCCAAATCCAAAAAACCCAAGGGCTTCAAAAGCCCCCAGAAACCGCCCGACAAATCCGGAATCTGTCGGAACGCTCCTAGAGCCTCCGGCCACACCCGAAAAGGCTCTCAATTTTAATCGGGTCCCTTCGAGAAGCCTCCTGCTCTCCGGACCCCCGAAAAAGCCTTCAGTTTCCTACCAGGTCCCCCCAAAATGCTTTCTTTCCTCTGGGTCCCCCCAAAATGCTTTCTTCCCTCCAGGTCCCCCCCAAATGCTTTCTTCCCTCCGGGTCCCCCCCAAATGCTTTCTTCCCTCTGGGTCCCCCCAAAATGCTTTCTTCCCTCCGGGTCCCCCCCCGAGAAGCCTTTTTCCTTTCCTTACCGTTTCTCTTGCACGTGGTTTAACGGTTGCCGCGGATTGATTTCTATACCGGATCCGGTTTCTCTTTCCCCCTTTTTTTTGTTTCACGCCGTCCGTCTTCGGGTCCTCCGTCGCTGCCGTCCCAGGAGAGGGCACAGGTCTTTGGACCGCTGAAATCAGCGGGGCGCGCCTTCCAGGTTCGCTGGTCCCTCACCTGGACTGGCGGACATTGGATCCCGGACGAGCCCCCAAATTGTGAGAAATATCCCAAATTAAAATTTCAAAGACGGCCAAATAAAGTGAAACAAAGAACTTTTATTTTCAGCGCGCGCTGGGTGCGGTCAGGTTTGCCTCGTGCCAGGGCCTGAGAACACACCCCGAGATGGGCGGGCCAGTTCTTTTTAAGGTCTCTTGATTTGCATAATTGTTCTCTTGTTCCTCCCATGCTCGGCTCTGCTCTTTTCCTTCCTTAAAAGGCAATTCAGTCTTTTCCTTGAGCCCGATTGGTTCTCTCAGGGCGGGCTCACACTTCTCTTCTGCAGTCCATTGGTCGTTTTAACCAACCTATCAGACTGTTTCCCTGTCCCGGCCGCATGGTCCCTCGGCAATGAGCCCTGGCTGGTCTCATTGCCT
>NW_020956551.1:0-118875 GCF_003031625.1 Empidonax traillii
TTTGGATCACAACATTGTCATTCATTTTTCTCTTACAGTGGCTGTCTTATCACCTCTACATCCTCTGCCTCCTCTTCTGGATAATTTGACTCCAAGTAGCCCACAAATTTTTCTCTGTTGTGTCTTTCTGCCTTCTTTTTTTCCCCTCTCATTTTTCTTCCTCTACTCCATCCTCAAAACCCACTGTTGTTTTCTGGAGGGGGGGTTAATTTTATCGTTAGTTCTCTTTTCACCAAATACTGGACATGGAACAAAACATTGCTGGACAAACACATCACAAAATTATAGTGTCTATCTTCAGAAGCTTGTCATCTTCTTCAAGTTTTAAAGAAAAAAAGACAATAAAGACCAAAAAGCTAAGACACCCCCTGTCAACATTATAAGCAGAAGTTCCAACACAGAAGCAGGAATAATTTTTTGCAGTGTTTCTCTGGACATCACTACCAGCTAGCATTTAAAGAGAAATTTGAAAGTGAACTTCTTTACCTATATTTATAAGGAATTCTTTCAAATGACAAGTAAACTAGGAGGAAGCAGAAAAATGCTTGCCTGAAAATGTAACTAATCAATGACAGCAGCTGATATCCTAGGTCAGTGAAAGGTAGGGGTTGACGTCCCAGTACTGCCCAGAATATGATAGATTGGATGTAGATAGGCTACAAGGGCTTTCTGGTGTGAGTATTCATGTCACATCCATCAGCTACTATTATAGCTTCTTCTCCATCAGCCCTGCCTGTATACTTGTTCATTTATACAGCTGTGTCTTTTTAAATTAGTTTGTTAGTTTCTACAGATCCTTCCACTTGTTTGTACAACTTTGTGGACATCTTTGATGCCTTATAAGTTATAAATACTAATAAAATACCGAGCTGTTTAATTTTTTATCACTTCAGGTCATATTACAAGTACCTCTATTCCGCAGTGCTAATCACAATTGTATAGGAAATCAATAAATAAAAATATTACCTGGAATAATTTTCAGTTGAGAAAGTTATCAGCATGGTTAAAAGCACTAAGCTGAAATTTCCTGATTGTCATAGTACTGATATATATTTCTTAAAAATGGACTTATTTTTCCAATAGAAAAAAGAATAAAAAAATCCCAAACACACTACTCCCAAAATTCATTTATTTATTCCACATATATATATGCTTGTTTGGGTTTTTTTTAAATAATCAGCTAGAAAAATAATCTTTCCTTCATTGAAGGAGTGAACTCTTTGTCTCGCTTTTAATATTTCCATTATTTAAGGGACAACTATTGCCACTGAATTTCCAGCAAAGTTCACAAATCATTTTAACGGATTTTGTTTTGACAGCAGTAGACTATGGCAAAGAGCCAGATACAGATTTTGGCAGAAAGCAGCTGAGCCAATTTTTTGCTTCCTCATGGTTAGCTCTGTTCTGTGGAAATTCACAACCTCTGTTGTTAAACCAGTTCGTGCTGCAAGAAGGATTTCTCCTTCTTCAGGAAATGAATCAGTACCATTTGGAGTAAATGACTACACCAAGGCTATTTTTCCTGCCCACTCCTTAAAGCTGAGATTTCATTTGAGTGACTGTAGTCTGAGCCTTGCTATATATATATGATTATCCACCTTTCCTCTTCTATTTTCCCCAGAAAAATATATATCATGCCCAAGTGAGTATGGAACCTTCTTCCACAGTTCAGGGTATTAGAGAAACACAGGAAAATGTTGTCTTTTATGTATTTAGACTTCTTGCACCACACAACTTCTTTAAGGATACTGTAAGCAAAATGAAAAGGAGCTATGAGAATGTAAGTATTTTGCACCCCTAAAAATACATGAAGGAAGCCATTCACAGTTATCTGGTTGAGCAGAATAAAATCAGGCAATCTAGCTGGCCAAATTTCCATTGGACAGGCAAAATAAGGAGAAAAATAAAAGAAAAAGATGTTTTGTCCAAGAGTTTATTTCCCATTCGCAAGTACCTGCTTGTTCATCATAAAATATTATTCTGAATTCAGCTATGGAGCTGAGAGACTTTTTGTCCCTTAAAATAGCGGAGAGAGCTTTTTTTCTTTTTTCTTCTCAGTATGCCCCAGTGGGCCCTATAGCTAACATATACCTACATGGATTATAAACACCTGAAAAGACTTGCAGTTTTTATGGGGAAATGTTTGCTAACCAATCAATAGAGGTGTTTGGATTTATGAGTCTGTTTTACACAGTAATAGAATCTTTATGTTCTGGTTAGGTAGATTTCTCTATTGGTTCTCCATATTGTACATTAAAGTCAATTATTATTAATAATTAATATATTAAAGATATTTCTTCAAATACATAGATAAAAAGACTCATGATTTTGTTTCCTTTGATCTGCTCTGATTTGAAGACTATTGTGAATAACATTAATCAAGAGATTGAGTAAAATATGTTAACATATTATTCAAATTGGCTTGTAGTTAAACCCAAACTAGTTAAACACAAATTGTTACAACAAATCAAAAATCACGGCGTTTCAGTAATTAATTTTTAAGTAATTCTATCTACTGGAATGTGTTTTTAAATTTCATTCACCAGTTACATAAGATTATTACATATATATGATTGGGTGAATTCTATACATAGCATGTGTAAATATGTGATACAAATGCATTCAATATTTTGAACAGTGACACAAATCCTCAGTAATCTGATGTTTAATTTTCATCTCACTTACAATGAATGAATGAAAAGAAAATCAAGAGTAGACAGAATGAAATTCCAAGGAAAAGTACATTATGTGTCACTTACAAAAAAAAAATTAAATCTCAAAAAGATGTCCAAAATTTTGGGGAAAATTTAATTTAATTTTGGGTAAAATTAAATTTCAAAGAAATGTATTTGAGAATGTTGTCTCTGTTTTTGTTTAAGTTACTCGGACCAAAGAAGGCTGTCAGGTAGTTTAGGTTGTCTCAGCTAAGCCATACACTGCAAACATGAAACACTGCACACAGACCAAACCATGCATGGCATTTTTTTTTAGGTACAAATATGTAGCCTTCTTGAAACCACTAGAATGAAGTGATTTATTTCCAAGATCCATCTCTTTATGAGCATGCAGACAAGCCTGATACATCCTATAATGTTCGCAGACATTGATCCAAGCAAGGTACATAGCTAATGTTTCAACACTGACCACTCTTCTTGTGGTGGCATCTTCTGCCAGCTACAAAGGAACCCCAAAAAGCAGAGTCCAATGCAACAAACTTTTTTGTGAGGCTAAAGGAAAATGAATAGCATGAAGCAGGAGAGCTTACAAAGCACAGGTTAGCAAATGTCTTTATGACTCTGCAGGAAAATCAGTTCTCCAGTTGCAGAACATTAGGTTGAGAGAGGACTCCAGGAAGCAAGAGTTCGGAAAGGCTAAAGACAGGCCAGAAATAATCTGAAAATGAGCACTGCAGTAAGTTGAAAGAGCAGACAAACTGTAATGCTTGTGTATTCATCATTCTGTTTGAGGAAACCAACTCCTACAAGCACTATGAGCATAACTTTTATTTATGCCTCCCTGTTTGTTATAAATACACCTGGCCAGAACTACAGCTGGCATAAATCAGTTTGACTTCAGTGGAGCAATACCAAATTACAGCAAGTGAGGATCTGGCCCCATGAAAATATTGGATGTCCCTTTTGTGGCATTCTGCTGGTTCTGAAATCAATACTTCATTTATCTTCTGTCCCTGGTACAATACCACTGCTGCCCTTATTGTGTTGCTTTGAGCCTGCTAGACACAGCAGTATTATGCAACTGAGGCATACTTTCATTTGCCAGAGAGCATTCATTTTTCAAAGCAGTTATCCAAAAAGCTTTTATTTGTTCCATGAGCCACTTCATATTCCTCCAGTTGCCTCCCACAAGCAAGTTGGCCCCATTAAAGGGAGCAGAGGTCTGGGACCTGACCGTGGTCTTTTCCCTAGATGGCACATCTCCATTTTCACATGCAGAGTGTCTAATTTCAAACAGCTGTTTATCCATTCCTGTGTCCTACCCTGTGTCACTTTTTCAATAGGCAAAGTCAAATGTTGTCACTTATCTTTGCCTTTTATTCTGTACTAATCAGAAAGGGGATACGCACAGGATTGCCATTAAATAAAAAGCAAAGACAATCACATACAAAAAAATAATGAATAATGTTTAAAGCCAGAAGTACACTTACTGTTTGAACTACACTGATATCACTGATGATGATACTGAGAACAGAATCCAGTGAAGAGAACTGGGAAGATAAAAGACCTTAGTAAATACTAGTACAGATAAAAGCACAGGAATAAATTAGTACTAACAAAGGAACTGACGGTGTATGTTAATGAAGGAACTGATAATGTATGATTCATCTCAGGAAAAGTGTCCCAGCTACCCCCTTTAAAAGATACTCTAACACTGAGTAAATAATAACCTCTAATATTTCACTTACAAGCTCTGACTCACCTTCCATAATGCATCTACAGCCACCCATCATTTTTTAAGGGATTTTAGGATTCTATCTTTTTTCTCATATCGGTACATAAGTTTAGGTGCCTTGTGAATATCCCGTTTTAGTGCATTTAGTGCATTTAGTGCATTTAGGGGTGCAAAAAAACCCACATTTAGCCATTGATAACTTTCCATAGTTTTTTTCCCTCATTTAAATTTTCTAATTATTCTTCCTACCCTGAATATGAATGGTAGGAGACATAAAAAAGTCACAAAATAAAGCTAGTGAATTGATACAACTAAAGCCAAAAAAGGACATTTATTTAGGCAAATCAGGAAAGAATAAGAGCACTAGTCCAACTGTGTATCTACAAAGTACTAAATGTTGTATAGATATATGAAACAAAATACAACTTCTAAATGCAGTTTTTCTAATTGTATCTATCACAGATACAATTAAATTAGCCAGAAAGAGATCTCAATGTCCAATTAACAGCTACAGCTACAGTCATGATTTGTTTTGTGCAAATGTCTGTAACTGTGGTGACACAGAATTGCAGATTAATAAATCCAAAGTATTCAATGCTGTTTTCTTGAGCTACAGTACTGTTAACTAAAGTTCCACGAAATACCTAGAGGGAGGTCCTCTCAGTGCTCTGCAAGCGGTGTTATTAAGCCTAAGACATCCCAGCGTTCAGCAGCATTCCTGCTGCGACCTGTTTGCTTACGTGCCATCCCAGAGCATTCACTGAGATACTTTGCCTCTCAAAAAAAGAAACCAAATCACTTCAACTACCTGAGTCATGCTCAGAGTAAGAAAGGGAATGTCATTCTTCTACTTTGTGTCATTTCATTCTGAGTAACTTCTTTTTCTCATCCTTGGGAAATTCATGTTCTATCTGGAACAAGATGACACAAGGTTGTGTGCTCCATCCAACACTTAGCTGGAAACATTGAAAACAGCCCTGGTTTGAGAAGGTAGTTGCACTAGAGGACAGCTATGCATCAAAGGTCCCTTCCAAACAATCTTTTTGAACCTGTGTATTTTTCATATCAACGTTATCAGTTTGTGAGTCACCAGGGTGGAAGAACATACTATGCACAAAATAGCTTTTCAGATTTTTTTTCACTTTATGCAAGCATGTTGTTTCTCTTCAAATCTGATAGAATTGTTAAGATTGGAAAAGATCTCTGACATCATTGTGTATTTCAGACAATTTTAGACTGAATTATCATAGCTCCAACTACTCTACATTTTTGTCATAATGACTTCCACCATTGATTCATTTTTCAGTTAATAATTTCAAACATGTATTTGTTGCAGACAACAGACTCTATATGTTCCACTACCTGATAAGCTATATTAGTCTGCCTTTTCTATGGCCCAACATTTCTGTTCAAGTAATCCTTTGTTTAATTATGTTTTGATAGATGTGTCAGGTAGTATTGACTTTTTGTTAAAGCAAGGTAGAGATAATGTTAAAATTCCGCAGATGCTACGAATTTACACATTTTTACTGGCCAATATAAATAACATCCTTTATCATTACTAAACATCTCGGGTATTCCATGCCAAAAAATTCCCTAATTCTTCAGCAATCACTTGTAAAATCTACTTTTTGTGTTATATCTGCTTCCCTACAGTCCATATAGCAACAATTACTACAATTACTTCTTTGTAATTCCTTATTGGTCTATACCTGACTCTTTCCAAAGCCAAGAACCATTAATTCATTGGAAAGTTGCTCTTAAATCTGTCCTAGCTCATGGATTTTCACACATGCTCAAGAATGCTTAAATCTGGACCATACTTTAGCATGTATGTGGTTTGGATATATATTGCAGGATCTGTAGGTTTTGTTGGGGGAGTGATATTTCTTTATTAAAGTGGTGTTTTAAGTATTCATTCCTTGCTTATGCACACAATATTCATAAGCAGAGCTGTTCAAAGTGTACTCTGAAGAAAAAAATGCTGATGACAATTTTGGAGCTATAAAACTGTTGTTGATTTTGTTTGATTAATAGTCGCAGGCAGAAAATAGAGGGATTAGAAGTGGAAAAAAATGAAATACCTCATTTCAGTTTTGTCAAACAAAAATACATAAGTGCATTTTGAAAAAAAAACAGGGATTGAGTATGTTCAGTAGACCTCAAGAAATGTTATGTATATACATTTCTGAAAGGCCTCTGAACCAAAATATCTATTATTTGCACAAGTCTACTCATGAATACTAAGTACTCAACCTTCCTTTTTATTTTACCCTTTTTTTTTTTTCCTTCAAATGCTTGAAGTAAGATATCTTCTTGGGACTGTCTGTCAGTCACAGATTTCTGTATCAGAATTCTTCTGCATGATATATTCAGTTACCTGGTTTTCTGGTTGCTGTGCACTGAGGATTTCATAAACAGGACTTTCATCAGGCACTGCTGCTCTAAACAAAGAGACTGACATGGACACCACATATCCTCATCTGTAATTTGCAGCCAAGTCATGTTTTGGAATTTTCAACATCACATAGCCTTTTTGAAACTCAGAACAAATACATTTTGAAAACAGATTTGATAGACTTGTTGTCCATGTGAGTTGTAAGTCAAACCTGATGGTATTCAAAAAGGCTACATAAACACAGGCTGACTATACTGAAATGCCTAAAGGCAAATGCTTAAGGCTCACTAAGTGGTAGAATGTTGCTCCCACTTCGTATTCACCAGTTTTGCAGCTTCCTCATCTCAGTTGTGTTCAGCATTTCAGAACAAGCCAGACACTAATTAGATTTTGTGGAATTGTACACCTTTGAGGACAAATCCAGGCAATCCCTTGAGGGGCTCCATTGCCCAGAAAAAGTACAATGCTCAGCTATGTATCACTGATGATTGATTCTGTTTATTCCAAAGAGGGAAAATGTCTAAAATCCCTAAATTCTCTTAACATCTCAATAAAGTACTCATTTTTTAGAAGCTACCTCCTATAAAGCATCATTTAGACAGGTCTTCTTTTGCTTTTTGACATTGAGAGAGTCTACTGAGCAGTAATATAGTATTTGATGCAAGCCGCTTTTTGATATATTTAGAACCACGATGTTCAAAGGATTCTCCAATATTAAGATGTTACCTGCAACTATCCTAGTAACTTCAAACACTTTGTATTGCTAATATTCTCCAGACTGGGAAAAAAACCCATACCAAATACAACCTATTACTTCTCTTTTTATGTTCTATTGCAGTGACAAGGTTTATTTCTTCAAATTTTACCTACCAGATATGTTTTTGTCTTTAGATGACACCAAACTTGAAGGTGTTGTTGACTCTCTTAAGGGACAGTGGGTAGTACAGAGGAATCTAGATAGACTGGACCATTGGACAATGACTAATGGGATAAAATTTAACAAGACAAAATGCCGGATCCTGCACCCAAGACAGAGTAACACTGGGCACATGTAGAGGATCAGCTGGAGTGATCTGGAGGTGCTGGCTGACAGCAGGCTCAGTAGGAGTCAGCAGTGTGTGCTGCTGAGGGCAAAAGGGCAAATTTGCCCCAAAAGGGCAAATCCCATCCTGGGGTGCATCAAACAGGGATCATCCCACTGTATTCACTACTGGTGCTGCCTCACCTTGAGCGCTCTGTGCAGTTTAAGAAGGATGTGAAGGTCCTTGAACATTTCTAGACAAGAATAAAGCCTGTCATAGGGCTGGAAGGAATGTCCTGTAAGGAGTGGCTAAGAACTTTGGAGTTTTCTACTTTGGAGAAAGGGAGGCTGAGGGATGACCTCATTGCTCTCTACAACTTCTTGAGGAGGGGACATAGGAACAGAGGTGCTCAGCTCTTCTCCCTGATACCCAGTGACAGGACTTATGGCAGTGGTTCAAAGCTGCCAGGGGAGACTTATTATGAGCAGTAACAAGCATTTTTTTACCAAGAGTTTGGTCAAACACTGGAACAGGCTTCCTGGAGAGGTGATCGATGTCCCAAGCTCATCAGTGTTTAACAGGTATTTGGTCAATGCCCTTAACAACATGCTTGAACTTTTAGTCAGCCCTAAATTAATCTTGCAGTTGGATGAGATGATCACTGTAGGTCCTTTTCAACTGAAATAGTCTACTCTATTATACTTAGTGAAAGTCTACCAATGAATAAAATATTATGTTAGAAGCCATCTCTTCAGTTGGCCTTTTTTTTCTTGCTTGCACACTGAGTAAAAACAGCACTCAATATTCATGGTAAATCCAACGTAGTCAAGCAAAAAGCATAGAGTTCAAACATAAAGTATCAAGCACTTCAAGTGTTCCATTCCATGCTCAGAATAAGACTTACATTGCAAATACCTGTTTGGAGGAAATCCAAACAACTTATGCTTAGCTACCTTACAGTTGGCAAAGACCCAAGTTGAATGTTTGTATTTCCTCATATTTAACAGGTTTGTCTTTTGTCTGTGAGTTTCAGTTCAACGAGTTGGAGGAAAATCTGGGACCTATTACCTCAGAATAAAACTAAAAATATTTCTGGGCTGCCTAATGCTTTAAGGTTGCCTGCACTTTGAATGATTTCTATCTCCCCAGTGAATATAAATTTTCTCAACCCTTCTTCCGGACAGCACTGACTATCCAGAGGAGTTTTGTTGAGTACTATAGAAATCTTCACAAGTCTGAGTCAGAACTTCAGGGGAAAACTTGTTCAAGGATGTTAGGCTAAGCAGATCTGTAAAATTATTTGCTCAGGAAGAAAATCTCAGTTGACACAAAGGTTCATTCAGAAATGCAGATGAGCACAGTGAAATGGAAATGGAAAACAGATCCATTTTAAATTGCCAGTCAATTAGTGAAGTCAAAATTATCCTAGTATTCTTTAAAGAACATCTGTTGTCCCTGGTTAGTTTAGATATGCCAGAGTGACAATATGTTTTTGCTGCACTCAGTCACAGTCCAGGTGATATTTGTGGACTGTTTACCACAGAGAAAAAATAACCACTTTGCCAAGGACTGGACATGTGGAGGTTTGGAGACTTAAAGTACAAGATCTGAGTGGTCTTTTGACTTTGAGATATGAAATACAAAGCAGGGAAGGTAGACAGAATACTGCAAGAGATTTCCATTCAATTTTTTGTGCTAGCTGAAGCATTCGGGGATTATATTTTGCTGAAAGAGACTGAAAATGGGCATCTCATTCCTTATGGTTAATTCTAGTTCTGAACAGTCTTACAGTACTGCTTGTGCAGTCTAGTTTAGGATTAAGGCAAAGCTGCACTGTATACAGCAGAGAAGCAAGTGTGCACAGGGCATACATGAACCTGTCCATTCTCAACATCATTAGGAAAGTGAGCAAAGCAGAGTGATTTTTCAGTTTTATCATCTGCATCCTCTTCAGACAGTGGGGACTTATTTTAAGGGTAAGTGGGGAAGTGTGACTGGATACAGATAAGAAATTCTGGTGAACAATTCCAGCTGAGGCACAGGAGACTGTCCTTTCCATTTCTACAATGTGATACCTGAGGACAGTCCGATGCACTGAGGCTTTGGAACAGGTTAACATAACACTGAGGAGACTGCCGTATTTTAAAGTCCTATGCCTTTCCACAGAGCATAATAAAGAGTCTGAAACTGAGTTTTTAAGGTTGCAGCAGACAGCATGACGAGGGACATGACTGACAGAAGTAAAAAGGTGTGAACTAAGAGGCCACTTAACTTGCTTGCAATTGCAATGAGCCAGTACCAGTAGGTAGGAATGGGGATGAGGCTGAAGACAACCACCTTTAAAAAGGTGATAAGGAGTGAAAAGGGCACAATAACCTACACTGCACAAGTAACTGCAAGATAATTCCCAGATGAATGAAGTCAATAAAGTTTTAAGCCAACTAAACCATATCCCCTGTGCTTTGTCATTCTCTCTGCATGTCCAGCACAATGAATAATTTAAAATGAGACTGTAAAATAGAGCTGTTTAACTAGGCTTTCAATTCTTACTCAAATTAGCAGCACCAATAGCTCTTTTATTTCTTTTTATTTCCCTTCTAGCATTATTTAAAGCACATTTGTGATTTCCAGGTAGGTTGCAGTTGATACCCAAATGGGACTGCCATTTCAACTGATAGAGTATTAGGATCTCTTCCTAGTAGTCCATCTTTTGATATTTGTAATCAGCAGGACAGTCGCTGGGGACCATATTTGAATGAATGAATGTTGTTCCACTATCAAGCTACATTTATCATGTTGATTTTTTATACTGTGTAGAATTCCAACCATTCATTTTACATGCTTCTGTTTCTAAAGGGATAACCAGATGCACCTAATGAATATAAAAAGTAATCCATCCTACTGAAAATGTAGTTTAAAGATGGAGATGTTTAAGCAGGTTGAATGTCCAGGCGGGAGAGCTCCACATAGAAATCTCCTTTTTGTCTCCAGAACTTGTACAATGCAGATAACAGCAGTGAAAGCCTCATGTCTGCAGAGAGCTGAGTCAGAAAGTTTAGTGTCTAAACTGTTTTAACCTGTGGCCCAGAGACCTCTGCAAGATTGTGAACTATTTTTAATGAGTCCATGAAGGGTAAAAAAAGAAAAGAGAGTTCCACTTGTCAAAAGGCTTTGGTTCAGTCCACATAACTCTACTTCTGCTGGAAAATGGTTGGGTATCTGCAAATCCAGAAAATAAAAGATCCGCTGTAGACCAATTTAACGTGTCACTTGCCTGCCAGGATGATCAAGAAAGGTGATGCATATGACTGTTATTGAAAAAAAGACACATTCTCCGAGAAAAAGACAGAGCCCACTGATCCATCTCGCCTGCTGCACAAGATTACAATTGCCTCTAACTACTGTCTTCGTTACCGGCCATTACCAATATTAATGAATCTGAGAGAGAGGAAATAATATTAGCTTCATTCCTGCAAATGAAAAAACTTAGAACAGAAGAAGAGAATGCAAACTGTGAACTAGGTCATGATTTTTCAAAGCAATTTAATATTACATAGGATGTTTAAATGTTCAAACTGCAGTTCACATTACTTTCAATTGCACTGGAGACACTCAGTCCTTGTGCAGATCAGGCTTGGGATATAGAGTCAAACATTCAGAAAACAAAGACTACACAATAAACTAAAAGTGTCAATTGACAAAGCTAGGAAAAAACCCTCCAATTTTTAGAGCACTAAAATGATTTACCTGAGTGCTATTCCTTCCTGCGTTGCTTTGAAGGACTAAATGGGCCCAAACAGACAGAAGTGTCAAAGGACCACATGACAGGACAGCATTCAGTTACTGAATAATGCCCAAGTAACAAATACAAAGGCTTTGGAGTACTTGTTTACGAAGAGTCTTCTCTTTAATAGTATCTTTTATCCCCTTATTTTTACTGTAAAGAGTATTTAGAAAGAAAATTTGCTGCTTGATAAATTTATAGAAACATTATTCTTTACTGGGGAACAAAACTAAAATAATTCTGTTATTTCTAAAAGGACGGACAAGAAAAACTTACACTGAAGAGGAAAGAACAGGGGAAAAAATGTTTTTAATTGGAACTGCAGATTTTTACTTGCAAACTCGCTACTAAAGAAAGACAAACACACCACACATTCTTATCAGCCTCTTCAAGACCTGGCAGATCAAGTTCTTTAAGGCAGTGCTGTTAGCTGCCCTTCTGGTCATGGGTCACAGTACTGTTACAAAAGATGAAACCTCAGCTAGTTAAATCGGTCTCTTTATTTAAATAAGAGGTAAAGGAATAAAATAGGAAAACATCCCTGAGAAGGCAAAGGAAACATGAGAGAACTGTGAAGAGAAAAAAAATCATCTTTTTTGTTCTTGTTGTTCATAATGAATTCTAATCAGAATCTTACAATTGCTTTAGATTGATTTCTAGCACCACCTTCATTTTGAACACCAGTTCCAATGCTACCTCAGGCTCTGGATGACATTGGGAGGCAGAGTTTGTTTTCACTGTTTGTGACATTAACTTGTTTATGCTGCAGAAAATTTGGACTGTAAGATTCTGCTCAAATTGTGTGGCATTTGTGACTATTTCCAGCTTATGCAAAATAAAATCATAAACAAAGTAGGGAGATTAGCATCCTGCAAACAAGACTCTCCTTAACTAAACAGAATGTAAAACTGCATAGAGGGATGCCTTGTACACAATGGATGGCACTGGGATGCCATGGAAAAGTAGTAATTGATCATGCAGTGAAACCACACATGACTGTGTGTGTCTTGAACCCCAGTTGCCATGATCCCAGCCCCATAGTGAGTCTCCCAGGACTCCAGAGGTTGTTCATATCTCAGTGTCCTTGCCTAAACACATACTTCTTCCAGATGCCTGGCTACAAATAATCCCTTGGGCAACAGATCTATTTGTTCCGGGTCTCCCCTGGTCTGTCACATTTTGCCCCTTCTCATTCCTGGGTCTGGCTTCACACCTACACACACACACACACACACACACACCTTGGCCATTTTCCTGATAGCTTTCCCAAGATTCTGCCTAGCAAAATCTGAGTCTCTGTCCTTAATTTTTGGTCCAGCAGATTTTTGGAAAGCAAAAGTTATATCTTATATTTTGCAGTCTTTTTGCTTCTTCCTCATCTCTTCCCCTTCCTCCAAATAAAAGATATTTAGGTACTTCAAAACAAGGCCTCTGAATCATATGGAAAAAACAACCTATTTTCCCCTAGCATTATTCTCAGAAAAGCTTGAAACATTATGATGCAAAGATTCAGCTGGAGGCAGAAATTGGCATGGAAAAATTCATCACAAACAGCTAGAGTCTGGCTGAGTTATAAGTAACTGAAAAAAGGTATGTATCAACGAAATTGCTTGGCAACCTCAGGAACAGGCAATGCTACTTAGCTTTGCCTGAAATACAAATGGTCCTGACAAAAAGAAAGGGGGAAAAAAAAAGTAAAAGATAAATAAGAAATTCTAAAGATGATGCCATACAAACACAGAGGGCAAGCTGCTGTACATTAATATGCAAAAGCCACTTTTAAAATATGAGACGTGCAAAAGAAAAACCCCACCTGTTGTGACTGCAGTGAGTGTGTCCTAATGCAGATGGCATGGGGCCTGCAGATCATGGGTGTCAGTTATGACACCCAATATCCAGCTCTAGATAATGCCCCCTAAACCGTCTCCAGTTTCAACAATAGGTTCTATCACAAGCAAATTTCAAGGGCAGGTGGCAGGAAGGAAGATCAGAGCTGTCACCTGATGATGACCTGGAGCTTTGCATGCCAATTTCCCCCTTTCCAGCTTTCACCTCTCTGTCATACAAAGCCTTTTTTGGTGTGGCCTTGCTGTGCAACCTTGGCTCTGCCGTCTGAGGAGATTGCTAAATTGTGAGGGAGAACTGTAGAGGTGCCTGATGCCTGGGTCTGGGGCTGCCCTGGAAGCCCCACAGCCGCCCTTCTCTTCACAGGGGCTATGAAAGCCACTGGGTCCCACAAAAGCACGACAAGCCCAAGGGATGTGAAAATGAAAAAAATTATAAAACAAAAAACAGGGAATTGTAGATGACGACTCAAAACAGATATTTCAGGGACCAGTAGGCAGCGTCCTGTCTGCCATCTGAATGATGACTTGGCCAGCAAAGCCACGTCATACCCTTTATGCAGGGTGGCGATGCACAGCCTAACAGCTCACTAACTCCAGCTCTCCATTATGTGTGTTATCTGCAATATCTGTTCTAGTCTTAGAAACTGCACAGAATTTCTGCATAAATTACAAAAAGTTCCTAGATAAAGCAATCCAAGGAGAAATGGTGATAGCACAGGTATGAAAGCAGTCATAGTCATATTAACATAAACTGTTTTGATTGTATAGGGAAAACTTATAATTTTCATCTAAAAATGGTAAAAAGACCAGAATTTAGGTTACTTTCCTTTTCTCTTCTCTTTTTCTAGCATGACTTATTATTTGGTCCTCAAGAAAAGTCATCCCAAAGAAACCTTGACAAAACTGTATTGTAGTATTAGAGCTGAAAGAAACAGAAAGAGCATAACCAATGTATAAGTCCAGAAAATTGCAGAGCTAGTCAATTCAGCTGCACAATTTTTCCAGGTTAAATTACATCAACAGTCAGTTCATATCACTGAAAACAGTGGCAAGATCCAACAGTGTATGATCATTTCAGATCCTGATTGTGCATTCTCTGCACACCCACTTGTACAGAAGTCATTAGACATTTTGGTGCATAAAGAAATTGGGATTATGTCTTCTACAGACTCCATAGGAGCCAGAGTAATTAAAATTTATGGCTTTATAGTCTGGCCATCAAGTCAGCTGATCCAGAGACTCATATTTCAAGCAGAAACTTTTTGTTCAATCTCTGAACCAATTAACCTTGCCAATTCCTCTGTATTTCTGCAAAAGTAATGGTGTATTTAGGGGATCAAAAACTGTATTTGGATCCTCTGCATGTATTTAATTCCCTATTCAATTTATGTTAACGTATACATATCCTCCAAAACTCCTCACCTGTCTGTTAATTCTTGCCCATAAGCAAAATAGGTACACAATGTATTACTCAATGGCATGAAAACACCCTCTAAGTGACAAGTCTCTTTCCCCCTGAAAAAAAACCCTAAAGGTTTAAACTTTTCTGAGCCTGTCTTTATCTTGATCTGCATTAAGCTCTATCTAAATTATTCCTATCATATTATCTAGGTCAGATTGATTGCCAGATAATCAAGAATATCATTTTCACTGATAGAGCAATTGTTGCACCTTCTATTTTAACCTGTGGCAAAACATTGTGGAGCTATGTTGTTCAAACAACAGCTGTGATGAGAAGCCTCTGAATGCCTCACTTGCAGTTATTCATCACTGCTCTCTTACTAGACTTGCCTGAATATGGGAATACGCCTGAAGAAACCTTCCCACTTCATCCAAAGACAACCAGGAATGCCATGAAATTTATTGCATTCTCATGGTGACTGACCCCATCGCATGGTTTACAGTCCTTCTTATATTCCGCACTTTTAGGTTATACACTTTTCATTTATTCACTCCCCAAATGCTTATATTTCCCGTATTGATCCAGAAGCACATACACAATGGCAACATAAAGCCTTAAGAATGAAAGTAAAACCTCTCTGAACTATAACTTCACCCTGCACAAAGGAAACCTTTTCAAACAACATCAGTAAAGAAAAGATATTTCACAGTAACTGAAATTTCAGTTCTTTTCATTTTTCTTTTTTTTGTATGGATCAAAGTATCTTTCATCATTTAAAAAATTAGCGGTCCTCTTATTTTATTTATGTACTATCCATGCAGCAATTTGTCTGCATTTTCTAGCATGTCCAAATTACCTACAATTTCTCCATATACTTTGACAGAAAGCTTACCTTCAGAATTCACTGCCTTTGTCTCTGTTTAAGATGTACTGCCCCCTGAAGAGCAAACTTGCATTTTACTTCTTTTATTAACACACTGCATTCTGACTGGTGTTATATAGCAGACATCCTAATTCACAACAGAATATCAGTGACAGATTACAATACAAACAGAAGAGAGCAAAGGAAATCTAAGCCTCTGCCTCGCGTGAGGCAGAACATAAAAATAAAGCAACCTCCAGGAGATAATTCCACAGGAATGTTTATGAGGTTTTTATAGTTTTTGAAATCAGCCCCTTTATGATAGAGAAGAAATATTTCAAGTGCACTGCATTTGTCAGCAGATACAGGTATATATCCATATATCACAGACATTCCATGATACATCATTACACACGTGTAAATGAGACAAAAGATAAAGCTTGTCCAAAGGCAAGTGTTGGCAACAACTATAATAATAACAGTGACATTTCTTTAGATAAATTCCTTTGCTATGACTCTAAAAACTGAACATAAAACAAGGAAGTAGAAGAACATACAGCATTTGTGGTATGGGATTAAATACTTCATTTAATTTTAAGGAAGTTTTAAATTATGGTTTAGATTTTTAGGTTTTAAATTATGGTATAGCCTTAAATGGGATGCTTTTAAATAGGAATGGGAATGTCTTTGAAATATAGGCAGAAGCTAAACACTGAACTAAGTGCAAATCTGTCTTTAACAAATTGATGTTGAGATCATTTATATAAGATCTTATATTCTTTTACATTTGGTTACAGGAAAAGGTACACTAGTGTCAGAAAGAGATTACAATAGGATAAATCTTTACATAGATTGAAATATCTAGAACTTGGTTGATAATCATTTTGAGGTTTGGCTAAGGACAGTCCCACAACATTATGGAGGTGCCTGAAAAGTGTCCATGTTACATCAGCTGTGGGATTCACTTTTCCTCCTGAGCTCACCCTGAAAATAGCGCAATTGATAAGGAACATGAGTCTAAATCCATTATCAGCACTGAAAGAGTTGCAATATATGTGGTATTCCACCAAACCTCCAATGAATTTTCTATGGTAGGGTTGAAAGTGGTCTATTACAGTTTCCACTAGAGCAAAATTAATTTCATTACTATCTGACTTGGCTCCAAAACCAGTTCTGACAAACATCATCATCATTCAGTCATATTTTTAGTATATTGTTCCAACATTTTTCACCAGTTCTTTATATTTCCAGCATCCTGGTACTAAGATCTCTACAATCAGTCAGATTTGTCTTGATCAATTCTGTTTTCTTCCTGCTTTGTTTAAATCAGATGCTGTTGGAAGATCCTTACTGTCCCAGACTTACTGGGAAAATCAGAATATTAACAGAATGCAATAAAAGGAAATCAGTTGCCAAAAAAATAAAGAATCAGAAAGACACAAGGAGAAAAAAAAGTAGAGAGCAAAAGAAACCTAAAAAGATTAAGATTATAGTTGGCAGATAAAATCTGGAACCTGAATATGCAAAGAGTATGAACCTTAAGTCCTTGTGTTGAAGAAGTGAAACCTGACAGGATTTTCAGCACTGCTGAAAGAGTAGCACCCAGTTCTGGGAATGAGAAAAGACAATGCTACGAGGCCAGCAAGGACTGGAGTCATCTGTTTAGGAAGGATGGGCTTCTAAAGCCAAGTCTAAACAAATCTGAAAGGGAGGAAGAGTTACACCTAAGGACACTCCTGAGAGTAACTCATAAAGTGCATCATTCCCAAAAGATGTCCACAATCACAGGTAATAAGACTTTCTGATGGCAACTTTTAATGGTCAAAGTGGCTGCAAAGCAAACAAGAAACTTAATCAAATGGTTTCACCTAAGAATGATGGAGAGCAGAGCAGAAAAAGAAGGAAAAGAAATACCTGATATCCTTAAGAAGAGAAAGTGAACTAAAATGGGGGGGGAGGGGGGGGAATCGACTTTGCTGAGCTTATCTGATCTCACAGCCTTCTAGTACATCATCTTACTTTTAAAGAGATCTGTCTGCTGCTTATTACTTGACATTGACCAATAATACTTATTGAAAATGTCAACTGAATATTATTTTGATTCTTTCTCAAAGCGTGAATATACATTTCCCTCCTCATATCTTAATTATAGTTAAATTAGAGAGCTCCTATAGGCATAGTGCATATTTAAGTAGTCACAATTTATAGATGAACTTTCCATTTTTCTGTGGAACCTTTATTTCCCTTTTAAGACTGAGATTTTAAATGCTACTATTAGTTTTACCATTTAATCTATTTGATAAATTTCTGTTTGGCTTTGGGCCAGACTAGAGTAAAATTACTTTGAGAAACGACTCCAACAACCTGCTTAATGTGTCTTGCCCTTGCTATTAATATTTGTGGACATATCTATAGAGATCAACAGCTTAGATTTAAAAATTATGCAAACCAAATTTTTTGCCAGAATTCCTTATTTATGTAAGCCCATTTCTTGCTAGAATTTATTTTCTGACGTTATGGAATGAAAAAAACCTAGAAAACCTAATAAATTTTATATTTTTTTTCTCTCAGGTTTAACAGCCCATTTTTACTTTTAAAATATTTACTTTAAAGAAATGTCATAAATAGCAGTGTTATATAAAGTTGCATTTCTTGACAATTCCAAATGAAAGGAAACACAATATCAATATTTTACTAGTACAGTTCCCAGTGAATTTCCCAAAGTTTTTTTTTTTTAATGGAAAATGTTCAGTATCATACAATTAGATATGACCATGAAATGCAATTTAGTTCAGTAGCCCCTCATTTTCTGTAACCAAAAACTCACTGCTGCTGCTTCCTTTTCTTAGCTCAAGCCTATCTCCATTGCTGTACCACATTGCCAGTCTCTACCTGACTCTTTGGGTCACCATGTTCCCCCAGATATACACCTGAGGGACATCTATCCAGTTTGTCTTTTAAAACCTTTAATGGCTGAAGATTCCACAACCTTCCCAGTCAATTTATTTTAGTATTTAACTGTCTTTACAATTTCTTATTTTATAGTCTATAGTTTGTTTTAATTGAGTATTATATATCCAACATCCTGCATACAGAAAGTTCTTTTTTTCACCTTAATTTATTCTGCAGCAACACTTGAAAATTGGTTACTCACTTTTTCTCTGAAACGAACAATCCCATTTCTTGTAATATTTTTTTACACACTGTTTTTGACAGCTCTGATGATTCTTTTGTGACTTTCCTAACCGACCCATGCCTCGTGGAAAAAAGTGTTAAAACTCAACAGTTTTCCAACCATACTTGTACTAGGGCTGTCAGAAGCAGAAAAATTGTTGTTTGAGCTTTGCACACCCGTGCCTACCTGTGCCCTCACGTGAAGTAGAATGATTGATATCTTGCACTTGCCAAAGGCAGTAAAATGGTTTTTCATGTGAACTGCTAGAGTGATGCAGACTTTACCTTAAAAACCACACACTTATGCCTTAAGGCTCTGAAGTTTTGACATGTATAAATTTTCCCCAATCAAGATGCCAGTGCTGCATGATTTCAGAGGAGTTTTGAATAAATGTGCACTGAGGCCTTGATTCTGTATGATAGAGCTGTGAATTTTGAAAGGTAAACACGTAGTTACATGCTTTGCTAGATAAGGCATGTTGTATTTAACATAACAATGACTGTATCAGGGCTTCCCTGTGTTTATAAGGAAAAAAGTCTTAACAGACACAGTGATGTTGCTAGTGATCAGCTGCTGGATTTATGTAAAAAGTGATTTTTCTGTCTAATCTCAGCAATATTTGGTGACACATGGAATTAAAACACTTCAAAACCTTGTTACCATGCTTTCTCAACAGATGCTACACACCTTACCTATCATGAAAAATTCTAATTTTGAACTTCACTTTCAGCTGTCCTTCATTACTATATCTGAAGTCCCAGTGCTACTCAGACCTGTTGAAGTCAGAGACACCAAGTCCTAGACAATCTTGGTCAGTGTAGAGGGCAATTTAGTAGCCTCAGTAAAAATCCTGAAATGTTGGTTTTATTTGTCTTTAATTCAAATCCTCAAAATTACTATGATAACAATTTCCCATCTCCTCCATTTAACATGGAACATCATGCTGATCTTTGAGCTCTAATTCAAAGTAAATTTTGTTCTGCCTATAGTGTAATTTTCCTTTATTAGGGTCACATGCAGGCTACCTATAAATAATGTTCTGGTCTGTGATTACTTTTCAGGATAAATTTAATCTCCATAGGGTTATAATGAAAGTCTCATTTTCTGAATTTCTGCCTACGCTGTAGATTTTCATCATGTTGGAACATGAATGTGAAGAACAGGATAACTTGATGCAAGTCTGAATACTGTGGTCAGCACAGACCGTTCACATCATCATGACAGATAATTACAGTAACTTTTTCTGTCTGTTACAAAAATTATCATTTTCTCTATGCTGAGCACAGTGAAAACCATTTCGTAATTCTATTTCCGTTTCTGTTTTACTTTATTCACAACATCTGCTATACTGTGCCTTAAACACTGGCACAGGTCTCACACAATCTCCTGAAAATATCAGCTTTTGCCTAAAAATATTTTTTATATTATTCTAAGCCTACTGAACTCTGCCAGTTACATCAGCCTTGGGGTTCACTGTCACTGAACACTGAATCCAGCCTCAGATGACTGTGATGCAAGTGATTTCACTCACAGTCTTTCCTCAGCTATCCAAGGCAGAGGTTCTGAGAGGCTCTAATCAAAATGAATAAAACAAAGCACATACTAATCCTCAGCTCTGAGAAACATCTACATGAAATGTTGGCTTCCAGCCTTAAAGTCATGGCTTCTTTTAATATTGATTTCCTCCCTGAATACTGCAAAGTACGTGAGGAGAGCAGAGCCCTGTCCCATCTGGAAGGATGGTGGCTGGTGTGCTTCTTCACAGATTCCACAAGGCCCCAGAAACCAAAGGTTTTCCATCTAGTCAGTGACCTACTATTCATTAGGAATGTGGAAGTACAGTTTCTCAAAAAGAAAGGAAATAAAAAACTTGTAAGGATAATGTGCTCTTGCTTTTAACACTGAAGTTCAAAAAGTTGTCTTGGTATATATCTTGTTCTTGAGAAGCTCTAAAAAAAGATTTGGTGGCCAGATTTTTCCTCTGTGTACTGAATTACGTTAGTCTCTGAGGGATCAGAAATATTTGTATTACAAAAAAATTACTTTTCTCCAATACTTCAGAAAAAGATCACAGTGCTCTAGTGAAGTTCTGTGTGTCTCTGCAGTGTAAGGATGAAGACTTCTCAATCATAGCCTCAATCTATTCACCATTCTTTAAAAGTATCCTCAGGCTGGCCAGAACTGGAGGGGAAAAAAGTGAAATATGTGGTCTGTTGTTTTTATTTAAAATGTTCTTTAAAACTCCATGAAGCATGAGGCAGAAAGATCTTTAAAAGTGCTTTAGAAAAAACAAACAAGAATTTCGTATATATCATCAAAAAAAAAACAAAACCATAGTAAGGTATAAGTAAGGTATAAGAAGCCCAATAAAAGCTGATGTACACTGTACAGTAAATGTAGTGCATATTTTAAATTTTATGTAATGAAGTTTTCTAGAGGCAGAAAAATATGAAAGAAAAGGAAAAAATAAAGTTTGGAGTTAGAAAGAACACAAAATAAAAATACTAGAGTTGATTGCTGTACCAAAAATGCTGATACCTGAGAAAAACAACAGCTCTGTTTTAATAAATATGAAACACTACAAAAAGATTTTATGCAGTTTCTGATAACGCTTTCAGTATCAGTAACATAAATATAACAGAAAGAGTAAAGGCTAAGATGGAAGAAGATCTATGCACTCCTGTAAGCTAAACAGCAGAAAAGGTAGGTCTGTACCAAAGTAGAAATAATTCAAAATCCAGTCTAGTTGTGTTTAATGTCTTTAATTATCTAGAGCAAATACTGGTATCTGCCTCATCATCATGGTTGACTCCCTGGTGCAGTTGCATATCTTCACCATGTATACTAAGCCTTTATTGTTAATAAGGTGATATGTTCTCACTTTCCACAACATAAAGGATTTACCTCTAAAATCAATCAGAAAAATTGATATGGGAAAGCTTTTTGATGATTCTTGTTCTATACCTAATGATGGAAACTTATGGCATGTAGCCATTAAATCTGTACATCACAAATACACAGAGAAGGGTTTGCTGCAAGATACTGAGAAAGTATTAACATCCAGTCATGATAAGACACATTTAAATTTAATAAACTAACAAAAGCTATCATATTATGCAAATTTCAAATTACTAAATATTACAAGTCAGGAGAGTTTCAGAGGCACTGATCCTCAGGGCATTTTAGTTTTTCTTTCAACATATGTGCTGCCATGTTCCCAAGTTTTACCCTTTTCTATCAGCTCAGCAAACTTCATACAGAACTGAGCTGCAAAGTTCTCAAACTGATGTGTCCAGGAGGAAGCATTACAGCAGGAGAATCATAGCGTAAAATAGGACTGTTCAAGAGCTAATATTATGACATAGATGCTGTTGGAACGGACTAATAACATGATATATCCTAACATATAAAAAAAATATAAAAACATATAAATATATATAGATATAAAATAATGAAAAAAAAACCTAAACCAAACAGAAAAAAATAATCAACATAGCCTTTGTACAAAAATAAAATACAAAAATGAAGAGCATTTTGAAACAAAAATTTCATGGTAAAACAAACCTTTGGATTTAGACATTTTTGTCAGTAGCAACTGAAACCTTGAACTGTTGTTTCATTTTGAATGCAGCTTTGTCCATTGGTGGGTATTGGATCAGAGCTTCTTGTGTAACAGGGCAAAATAGTGTCCTTGCAGAAAATTAAAGACCAAAATCCCATTAATTTCATGGGGACAGAGACTGTCAGAGCTCTTTGTGTCTACTATTAAATTCACTTCTGAAAACCCTGGTTTTTTGATGTGTCTTTTGAGAAGTACATTCAGTACTACAAAGCTCTTTGAAGAAGCAGAGCAGATATAGTGAATTCATCATCAGGAAAATAGTTTGGGTGGTTTTTTTTTTTTTGGTTGGTTTTTGGTTTTTTTTTTTTTGGTTGGTTTTTTTTAGTTTGTTTTGTTTTGTTTTGTTTTATTGGTAGACCTGCGAAGAAAATTGAGATAGGGTAGAAAGTCCAACACTGAAGAAAAATATCCTGATATTCATTTTTGGAAATGAGTAGAATGAAAAGGAGATCAGAAAGTAAATCAGTGACATTGATTGACTTTTAATAATTTTATCAAAAAACCAACAAAGTGAAAAAGCAGTCAGAAATATCATATGTAAAACCTATGTGTTATATATTAGTACCAAATAGCCAAATGAAAACTTAGTATTAAAGGACATGAGTAACACAATATGTGAAGCTGGAAATGCAAGTGATTTCACTCACAGTAACTGTTCAGTGACTTACAAGACACTCCACTTGATGGTAGCAACACCACCTGGTAAGAATGTTCTTAAGGACTTACATAGATCAAAACAGTTCCTTGCTCCATTTCCTTAGTCCTTCTTTGGTGTTGTATCTGGAAAGAATACACCACTCTATTGAGTGACAATTGACAATGACCCTTGACAAAGGATAAGGGAAACAGGATGAGTGTAGAGGCAGAAAAATTCCGAGGGAATGAGATGGGAGATGTCATGGTTTAGGAATGGTATTCTCAAATTTAGTACTCCCACTAAAACTATGTATTGCTCCCCCTCACCCCTCCAATGGGAGACACAAAAGGCAAAGATCATGGGTCAAAATAAGAACAATTTAGTGAAAACAGCAATGAGACAAGAAAATGAACAGCAACAATATTAATGATGAAAGGTATAAGAAAAAACAAATGATTCACACAGAAAAACTCCCTGATAGTAGACACTGGATAGCTCCCTCTGCCATGTTTTCTCAACCAGAAGGAACCGCTTCTGTCTGAGACTCCCAACCCCACCCCAAGCAATGATGTAAGGTAGTATAGCATAATCTCCATGTCCTAGCCATGCCCTCTCCCAGCTACTGTAAAAAATTCACCCTGTCCTGGCCAGAACCAGGACATGACAGTAGATCACTAGCTGACACAAAGCATCATCTGATTATCTCTTATAAATTATGGGGTCTTTAGGAATCCTTGGCATTTGGCAAGGTACAGAGAGAAGGAGACACAACCCTCAAAGGCTGACAAAGCCTTAACATTTAAAGAACAATCTACCACAGCCAATATGCAATACCCCATCTATCTCAAACAGGTTTTCCTTTCTCCAAGGGATAGTAGAATCTAATAAACATTTCTTCAGATGTAGATGTTTTAACCCCTTGATTCCAGCTAATCATATACCAGTTTCACAAGGCTACAAATGTGCTGCTGTGGCCGAAGTGGTTCAGCATTCACGGTTAGCTGCAAAGCTGACAAAAGGTGTGATAAATCCTCTGTAAGTTTTTGGTCTTCCATGGCTCATCCGGTGTCAGAGCTGAAAACTGCAGTCAGAGAATGTCAGGAAGGGAGGTGAAATCCAAGTTAGATGTACATCACTCAGGAGTTATGTCCCATATGTTTTTGTAAACTCTGATTACGGAAATAATAAATCTGCTATGTTTTTTGAACTTACAGTATCACACAAAATGTTCCTGTGTTCTCAGCCAAAAAAAAACAGATTAAGACAAAAAACTCTTTTAAAATTAATACATTTGTTCCCATGAGTCCACTGGGAAAAAGAGTATCTCTAAATCTCCAACTACTCTGAAGTTATCAAAAAGGCTGATCAATTCTACCTTATTTTCATTCTGCCCATAGGGTATTTCTATAGCACTAACCAAAGCAGAGCACTTTTCCATATAGCCAGAATTTCAGTACAGTTTATTTGAAACTTTTGAAAAGAATAACGATTGAAACTCAAAATATGCTTATTGAATTATAATTTATGAGTAGCACATTACCCAGGTGTTTTGGACAAGATAGTGAAAGGGTAAATCAGGAAATGTGACACACTGCTTTCTATTAACCCCCTGGCACTTGCAATTTGAAGCTCCCCTTACTAAAGGCTAATCCATTTTGCTGTAGTGCTTAGCATTTTAAAATCTCAGCCCCTCGTGTCAAAATATTTATACACATTTAGATATTAGAAAAGCAGGTAGCAATTTTGATCCCCTTACTGTTTTGCACATTGCCATAGTGGATCAAAACAAACAGCAATGCAAAGCATACCTACTGAAAAATACTGTGCCATAGTATATGAGTGAATAACTTCAACCTCTATTTCCTGACAAATGCTCTTGTCCAATCTCCAAAATTCTGTAACAAATCATTGATACTCACAGCAAAGCTGAAGTTTAATACACCAAGGTTCTAGAAAATACTGACAATGATGTTACTTGTGACAATGTCTTTTCATTGTTTTTTAAAAATCAGATTTGGTTGTGGCAGAAGCAGCCTATCTATTCCTTGGTGCTGAAACTTGAATAGGAAATATTTTGGTTTTGTCCTTTTGAAACATGCATTCTTTTCCTGGATGAAACCTAAGTGCTTCAAGAAATGAATTATTCTGTTAGGAAAATGCCTTTTAGCTCAGTCAGATCCACAGGTCTTATGGTTCATATCCATAACAGATTATTCTGAGAGGAACAAAGAAAGATAAGAGTTTGAATATCATTTGGATTGTTATTTCCATTTACTCCCCAGTGAGCAGAATAAGGGAACCCTACTGTCATTACCATTAGGAAAACAAAGACTACAAAAAATGTGCTTCATAATTTGGACAATTATTGCCCATGCTTCCAAAATATCATCACTCTTTCCCATACAAGCAACAAGCATCTGGAGTTGATGCAAGTTTTCTATAGAGTGATTAGTTTAGCAATCTATACCATGATGACATGCATTTGTTTCCCTTGATTTGAAAGCTTTGACATCCCTCATTTAAGTTTTGGAAAATCTCATATCACTGAAAATTCCTCAGTCAACATGGATGACTATCATCTGCTTAGGATGGAGTTGTTCTTATGATGAATTTAGACTGGATTCTACAGAAATAACATTAGTTATTAGCAAATGAAGTGTCATTTTAGTCACTGAAACAGAGAGCAGATGCTGCCTTCAAGTGACTGCACTTGTGCTTAGAGCTGAAACAAAATTTATTGGTATTTGTCTCTTTCCTCTTGAAGGAGCCTTTCATGCCTAACGCTGCAGAATTCCCTTCTGTCAATTAACATCTGTATGACTTCCAGGTAGAGCAGAGGGAAGCAGGAGCTTCTGTGATTTTGTCTATGTAAAGCATATAGATTCCAAGCTCACTTTTGACAGGACGAATGCTATATTGGTATCAGCACTAAGTATACTGTATGTGGAGCAGGACTACAGGCCTGGTCATTTTATAGCACTATCACCAGTCCAGTGTCTAATTAACACGCTCATTGTCCTATGAAATGTAACCAATACTTTCTGAGAAGCATTAACAACTTTGCATATTTATTGTATGTCAGCTTTCCTAAAGACTAAACAACTCAAATTTTGAAGAAGTATACATTAAATACAAGAACTCATTTATATTTAGGGCTGGTTTTTACGTCATGTTCCCAGAGAACACTGGCACTATTGGAAAGCAGCGGAAATACCAGATAGCAACTGACATCTTCAAGGTGCATTCAAAGGATCTCAGTTTTGCCTGGTCTGTGTCTGAACCACCTACAGAGAACGAAAAACAAAATATAGCCAAGTGTCAGACTTCATGAAACCTCTATGCCAAAAGAACACAATGAAAACAGCTGATGTTTTTACCTTCAGGTATCTGTTTCAGAAGATTGTTGAGAAATTCTTGAAGTTGGCAGCTCAAAAATAAGAATGAAAACTATCTGTCTGAGAAAATAGCTGGTAGTCCATGTATCAGGAGCCCCACAACAAGATTTGCAATGCCTTCTCTGTGACACAAACAGCAGGTCTAATGCTCTTTAACATCACATTGCAAGTATAGCACAGTGTGAAGTTCTCATTGAGTATTTTCTATTGAACTTCTAAAAAAAAAAAAAAAAAAAAAGTTTAATGAAGACTAAGGGGACAACTGGAAAAGTGGAAAGAATCCAAGAACCAAACTAGCAAGGACTTCATAATAAAAGGGGTCTTTCAAACCTTTAGGTAGACCAGAATAAAAATAGAAATCTACGCACCGAGAGTTCATATGTGGATTGTTATACCTAAATATACAAGCCAATCTGGTCATGGCTGCAATGTTATAGAACCCAAAAAGAAAATACAATATGTACTGAGCAGCTGTGTTAAAAAATATGCTGCTTCTTTGGATGCATGTTTGGCTTCTTTTTACATTGTGTGTCCTCATACATTATATGAGGACTGGGAGACAATAATGAATCTACTAAGCTCCAAAGGAAATAAAGAGAGGCCAAATGCAATTGCTCAAACTAGAATACACATTTTTCTTTACATAAACACGAGAGTAATATTGCACAATTCAAAAATGCTATTTACTCACTGTGTAAGAAGTGAACCATTTAAATTCAAGAAGCATCAGAAAACTGATTAACAGAATATTAAGAAGAGATTTCAGAGTGGAAGAAAACTTCACAATTGGACACAGTTTTCACAAGAGTTATGTATGTGATAATTTAAATTCGATCACAGATTTTATTTGGATATATAACTTTGACTCTATACCAATATAGGAACTTAAGACAGAAAAGGCAAAGAAAGAAAAGGAAAAGAGGAAAGAAAAAAAAAAAGAAAGAAAGTCTCTCTCCCCTGTCCAGGTGGAAAGGGGAGTGATAGAATGGCTGGGTGGGCACCTGGCATGCAGCCACGGTCAACCCACCACAGCTTCTAATGCAGTATGTCCCTTTCTATGATTCAAATGTTCAGAAAAATTTTGAATGCATTTGCTTTTCTTTGTATGCAGGTTTGGTCTTTTAAAATATTTTTAAACTCTCTGTTTTTAGGTCGTTTCTGTTTTCACTCCTACTTTAGTATTTTAATATGAATGTAAATTCAAACATAAGTGTAAAAAGACTGCACCTGAGAGAGAAAGAGAGATTTGTGGATGTCAATGGGACAGCAAAATTTTCCAGAAAGACCTTTTAGGTCATAGAATATTTTTCCAAAAGATATAGTTTGCATTCTATCAATAGGAACCTTCAGAACTACTTTCAGAAAAACCCTTGTAACTGTCAGCTTAAAAATATTATCTTACTCTAAGGAAGAGATAGAATAGATCACTCAAAGGCATTTTTCTCCTTTGATGCCTATATTTTGTAATTATGCAGAGACTGAATATTTCACTCCATGTTCAAAATGTTAATCAGAAACTCAGTCAGGGATTCTGGTCCTTAATCAGCTTCTGAACCTTAGTTTTAAAACCATATCTAGAATTCAAGAGCTCTCTGCAGTGGGCGACACTATTAGCTAAAGCTTTTTTTGCCTCTCAGCTTCTCTGAGAAATACTTGGCTACATTTTCTCTGGAAAAATAAACCCACTTAAATTATCTCAGAAGATTTTTTAAAAAATATTTTCTACAAAACAGGGTTTTGATCCTTTTTCAAAGGAATTTAGTTTATATTATTTAAGCAAACTCACTCATCATTTTCTTTTGGCTGTATTTTCAGGTTTTAATCGTGCATCTGTACATTTATGCATAGGTATACATATGTCAATTAAATATAAATCAATCCTTGAAGGTTACTGAAACTGAGAAGGTTAATTTGCAAGCATTTAACTGTAGCTAGTCTAAATCCTTATGATCCAATCTTGTTTTCCTGAAGTACTTTGCAAAATTAGCTATTGTCAGACAAAAGTAATTGCAAGCTTGATCTAATCCTGTCTCCATTTTATTTCAGGATGGGTTTTATTCCTTGCTGCATACGACACCCCATTAACATAAATCCCCTACAATAAGGTCTCTAGTACTGGCACTTACAAAGAGGACTCATGTAAATAATTTCCCTAGCCCTTCTCTGACTCTTACCAATAACCTACCATTAATTCCAGAAGAAAACAACATTTTTTCCCAGAAGAAATAAACAAACAAAACTCCTTAGCTTATATTCTACTTAAATAGAATGTGATATGGTAAAGATATGATAGGCCTCATTTAAAATGTTATTAAATCCCGAATTTCCTTCTAAAAACCACATTATTTTCAAAGGCAGAGCTAATATCTTTGGGGGTTTTTAAAGAATATTTTTTTAACATTAATCCAAAAACTGAAACTTAGACAATAATATTCTTGGAAATAAGTTTATTATGAAATTGATTTTGTTTCCATTGGGAAACCAAATACTTCTTACAAAACATCATTTTTCAGTTGGTGTTTAGTCAGAAAAAGAAATTTACTTTTCCCTTCATGTAAAAGTCCTGCAGAATTTAGCAGAACTCATTAGCCTTTCTGTAACAATATGATGCAATAGAAATGTTAGAGTCTGATTGAATTTAAAAATATTTGAATGCCCCACAATTCATTAAGCTTTGTTTAATTTGTAAAGTTCCTTGGAAATTGGTTGCCTTGTTTCAGAGCTGTCAAAAATCAGTTCAGCTTTACAATATAGGCATAAAATATTCACTTTAGGAAAACTAGAAGCAAACTGGTCAGACCTGAGTGTTCTCTTTACAGACTCTCCTTTCATTGATTGTTTGCTGATTTATGTAACTGAGAAAAGCTCTGACTTACTCAACTCTGGAAACAAATATGTTTTGAAGAGAGTCATCAAAATATGTGCTTGAAAAAGCAAAGTACTTTTCCAGTGACACAAGCCAGATTAGTTCCTGGAGATCATAAACATGATCCTCTAAGATCCCTGCAGCTTTTGAAGCAGAGGAGAGCAGAGGAGAGGAACAGGCAGAATGGCAAAGAGTTGGGAAAGGGAAAGAACAAACAGATTTGCTGAGGGAGAAGTCAGTCTGGGATTGAAATTTAAATTGACAGAGAGAGAGGACAAACCACGTGTCTCACTTAGCTTTCTGGAAAAGGAGAGATAGGCGTTGTTCCCAGGAGTTTACCACCTATGTAACTAAGACAGAACAACAGGTAGGAAGAGCAGCCAAGAAATAACACACTCAGGATCCCAAAGGCAACAAATAGCAGGATTCACCACAGATCTTAGGTTTTGCAAGTACTTACTCAATGCCCAGTTTACCAAACAGACCATCTCTCCAATGAGAACGTTAACACGAATCATCACTTGATGCACTGTTGTCTTGCACTAAGGTGTTATTATTTTTAACATGATGAGTTATGCTTTTGCCAGCTTGATCACAGAATTCAAAATAAACTCTCCTTTTTCTAAGGAAATTAATACCCAATTTTGGCAACAGTCCATTCAGCTCAAGCTTGCTATGTACTATATCAAATCTGCTTCAGTACATTTTAATTTTAGACTTTGCTGCACTTTTTTTTTTTCTTTGAGGATATCAATTTTTCTCCCCTTCAGTTTCAGTAATTTTCAGTTATACCATCTTTTGGTATAACAAATGGTATGAAAAACAATGAAAAACAATGAAAAAATCCCTCCACTGAGGCTGGGTTTAGCAACTTCAAAGACTAGAGACAAAGAAAAATTAGGATAGGACTTCTAGGTAGTATCAGGTGTATGATGACAAGTAATGATTTTTAAGTTACCATAGACCAAAGAAATCCCATAGTTTCTTTAAAAGTGAGAGGCATTGGATTGCACTTGTTTACAATTGGCATTGGATTGCACTTGTTTACAATTGGCATTGGATTCCACTTGGTTACAGAT
Organism: Empidonax traillii; assembly: GCF_003031625.1. Taxonomy (NCBI): domain Eukaryota; kingdom Metazoa; phylum Chordata; class Aves; order Passeriformes; family Tyrannidae; genus Empidonax; species Empidonax traillii. The sequence goes on from NW_020956551.1 coordinate 30,500, forward strand.
CCATATGTTGGAGTTATTCAACAGAAAAGGGGTATAAAGCAATTTAAATAACCTCTATTCTGCTGCAAACACAGAATGAAATTTACCCATTAATGTTTTTTAAATTCTGTACGAAATACAACAGTAACCTACATTAGGCATACTCTGCAATGTAGTTGCATGTAGGGAACAGAACCTTAAAATACAACTTTGCTCTTAGTATCATATCATGCTCTGAAAGTGTGTGTATACATAAGGAAGGCTACTTTCTCCTCTCTTTACGGTTTGATATTGCTTACGGGCATATGTAGTCTGTCTGAATAATCACCCCCTTTAGCGTGTATCTCATGTTTAGCACCCAGCTCATTTCATGTATTCTTCAGGGGCTGGAAATAAGCTGTCAAAGTCCTTGCATCTAGCATGACGGGTGCCTCAGTTCTGATTGGCAGCTCGGGTTGTCTTACCATACCAAAACAATTAATAACAGCAATAGACCTCGAGATTTTACAGTCACACTGTGTTGCAATGTCAGATTTTCTACGAAAAAAATAAAATGCAATGGGACTTTCTGAAGTAGTGATTCTGAAGTGAATTTACATTCCTCCTGTTAAACACTTAGCATAGGTTTTTATGTTAACTATTTGTTCAGAATTTTAAAACACAGACATTTTAAACAAAGAGAAATCACATTTTTACCAACAAAGGACCAGAGATTAACACAAAAGCGAAGTGTGATAGCAGAGAGTAATTCAAATGGAAAACAAATTCAAAATTTTTAATTCAAAACGCATTAAGATTGGAGGGAAGATATAAAATTCAAAATGCAGTGTGCATTTAACATGACAGAGTCCTTTAATCTAAAAAAATCACACAGTATTTCAAGATAGTAATGTAAATTCCAGAGCATGCAATCCCCATGACAGCTTCTCTAAGAAATAACCAGCTGACACCTCAGAGTAACAACTACTCCCATGCTTAAACACTGACTAAGGATATATGCCTGTGCTGCGTACTGTCATGCAGCGTGTACATCCTCAGGCCAGCCATAAATAGAGGAGCAGAAGTGCCAAAAGCTGCCAAGCAGCCTGAAAGCAGGATAAATTAATTCACATAGTGTTCAATTCTACTGCAGCTAGACTCCTAAGGGAGAGCAAACAAGTTCACTTACAGCTAGCCTCATCTGCCTCTTCCTGGGCAGAATAGGTACATGTTGTTGCCATACATAGAGATTTTTAATACCTACTTGCATAAGGTAAAGGCTGTTCCTTCTCAGCTGTGTGTGGATGTTAAACATTTATAGTGTTTTCCAAAACAATCATGGGCCACACTGAGTATTTAATTTGAAGTTAAAAAGAAGATGGGCATGAGAAGTCTAGACCTAATAATTGTCATTTCATATCAACATTTTTACATAAATATTGGTTTAGGTTTGCTTTATTTTTAGACAAAATAGAGCAAAGCTCCATGCAAAACTAAATGAAGATTGCCATTTAATTTCCAAGTATCAGTTCAAAACCAAACTTTAAATTTCTTACATTTTCATTGGATTTGACATATTCCCTCAAGATTTTTCATTTCAGCAAAATATTACTCTTCAGCAGAAAAATCTTCAGCACACAAAGCCAACCAAACAGCTATAGTAACACCCATGGGACCATTTCTATTCTGAGGAATCACTAATGTGATGCTTTACTAAGCGATACCAGAGTTGAATTAGGCCATATCAGTATCTAGGGTCATTATAAAGCCTTGATATTTCCATTAACTATTCAGCCAAAGTTATTTACAGAAATATTTACAGAACACATTCTGTTCATTACTTCAAATGACGATTTCTCTCCATGGTTTTTTGCCACGTTGATTCTACCTTGAGTAATATAATGGGTTAACATTTAATGAGAATGCCAAGAACTACAGACTAAATGTGTTAGCAAATATCATTACATCTGGAATACCATTTTACTAGAGAATGTAATGATGAGTAATACATATGAAAAAGAAATCTTACTGTTTCATTTTCTAACTACCAAATATGTAGAAAAATGAGAAATGTAGCTGATACATTAACATTCAGAAAATCATTTAGGGATATAATTGGTACTTACTAAACCAATTAGTACAAAGTAATCAAGTGTCAGCCAACATAAATGATTCTATGAATCTACAATATATAATTTACTGTTGCTACTTAAAGTGGCCAAATTTTTTGTTATTCCAGTAAATAAGTATAAACAACTGAAAGCAAAGACTGATATTTAGGACAGAGTTTCCTTGGAAAGGTTTATTACTTGATGAAGTTCTGTCTGCACAGTCTGTCAGAGGTACACAAACCTCTGTGAGTCTTGAGTCTCAAATTAGCTTAGCTGTGAACCTACACCTTTCTTTTCTTTTTCTTTTGTTTTTTTTTCATTACCAATCATATACATATACATATATATATATATATATATATATATACACACTCTTCTAGGAGATGCTTATTTTTGTTTTGAACCTGGGCTTCTTAGCACAGCCAGATGTGAAGTTTAAAGGAGAAGCTGTTTCCCTCAGAATCAAAATCACCCTCTTTCCAAGGAACACATTGAGATCTGTGAATGCAGAAACAGCAGGAAATTGGGGCATCTGTAAGTAATAGAGCATGAGAAAACCTTTTGCTGATCCCCTGAAAAAGAGTGGATTTTACTTGGCATGGTACAAACTTTTGTGGAGTTCCAGATCTTCAAACGAATGGACATGATCTGCTTTTGTCACAGAAATGCTGTACATGGTATGTTGGTTCATTTTTAGGGCTCTTTCAGTTAAGTTAAGGAGAGATAAATGCTTCAAACACAGTTCAAATGGAAAATACCAATTCCTTATCCGTTTATCCAAGCAAAAAATTGTTTGTGGGTTTAGTGACCCAAAAGAAAGCAAAACTTACTATTCTTAATAATTTTTCCAGAGCCTCACATGTTTTTTGCATAGCAGTCAGGAGTTTAGAGATGTCTTAGATTAATGGAGACACTGATTTTGTTCCTTCCTCAGCCACACAAAGTTCAAAATCTGTCACGAAGAATATTTTACTAGACAACAGGATAGGAAACCCATCTTGTAGGGATAGCAAGCAATTAGATCCTCTTGCTCAGAGAGAACAGATACATATTGCCTCTGTAGAAGGCTTTCTGGTCTGGTCTGCCAGCAGAATGTAAAACACAGGTGCAATCTCAAAAATACACCAAGACTCAGAATCCTCTTTTCCTAGAAGGCAGAAAAACAGCACACTTAGCTCATGTCTTCCTCCCTGTGCATATTCTTTGGAGTTCCATTGGACTCATTACAGCTCCCAAAGCCCAATGAAATGGCTACAAGCATCAGGGAAGGGGCACAGCCTCCACACAGATATTGGTAATGACCTCATGAAGTCTTCAGGAGGCTCCAGAAACAGTTCCAGGTGTTTGAGCTGTTGAGGTGTTTTGAGCTGTTTGTGGGTGTTTTTTTTTTTTTTTACTTCTTTGGTGTTAAAGGACAACTCAGAAAGCATAGGTTTAAATTATGCATTCACTTCTCTCTTAAAAGACTCAAATGTTTAATTCTTGCCCTTTTACTGAACTCTGGGCATCCGTGAAACATAGGAAGTCCATATCTTTCCAATTCATCATGATGATAAGCTTCAGGAGATCCAATGGTTTGCGGAAATTCTAAACTGCGCGGAACTATAAATCCTGACTTCTTTGATTAAATCTTTTGAGACATTTCTATTCAAGCAAGACTTATAGTAGAACAGCTTGGCTTATTACTTTAACTAAGTATTGAAATTTTCCCTGGTAAAGTGGCACATCTTCCTTCTCATATGCCATCTCACTCTTCATGCTTTCTCTCAGGCAACCCTGGAGCACTCCACAGATTGGAGGAAAACAGTAAAATCACTTTTTTTTAATTATTCCTGCCTTTAAAAAAGAGTAAAGGATGCTTTGTACTTAAGTAAAACACAGAATAGATTAGAAGTATATCATATTTAGTCTGAAATTGCTTGTCTACCACAGGCAACCTGGGTAATTAAATGTCTGCTTTTTGGGATCACTGCCAAAAGAGCAGATTCAATTAAATCAATTGCAATGACTCCTAACAATAGTTAACTGGTCCACCTAATCCATTTAAATAGCACAGCTGGTCTTGCCTGCTCACCTATTCATGGTTCACTCATACAGAACTTGCTAACATAAATGGCCTGAAGTGACTTTTTTTTTTTTCCTGATTTATTGCTGAATTTTAGCCACTGAATTACTAGATCTAACTTGGTTTGGAGTCTCCACCTTTGCCATTTACTGTTAGGCCATTTTGGGGAAATATATGGAGGAACCAAAAAACATTAGCTGAAAAAGAATTATATTTCATATACTAGAATTTATGGAATATGCCTAGAATTTGTCCTTCTGTGCAGCCAGGCCACACTTACATAGGGTCTTGAAAACTTCTGGTGGCTCCAGAGCTTACTGAGAGCCTCGAGATGTTCTGGCAACACAAATCATTCAGGATACTCACTACCAAAACTACCTGGATGGAATAAGCTTACAGCAAGGCTCTCCTGGGAGCAGCTAAACAGGAGCAGAAGGGTGTCTGATGTGCACCCCATGACCGAAGTCCCTGCCACTGGATGGTATCCAGGAAAATGCCTGCCTGGCCAGTGCAGCTGCCTGTGGCTCTGCTCTTATGCTGTGTTTGTGCCTTGAAAAAAAGGTCAATGGAACCTGATTGCATTGTAAAAGTTGATATTATTAGCTGGAGTGCATGTGGGAATTTGCAGAGAGGAACAAGCAGAAAGATTATGAAAACTCTCAAAGCTACTGAGTCATACTACAGTTACCAGCCTTTCTCAAGCACTTTTGCTTTGGCAGAATAAATTGAAGGGGAAAGTTATAAATTATTAAAGTACTCACCTTTATAATTCACAATGTGTTAACTTTGTGGAAATGTCCTCTCATTTCATCTATATAATTTTCAGTCTAATATATATTGATTTCTGTGAATCTCTTGTTAGTAAGTATATTCTGTGTAAAAGTAACACTAAAAATTCCATCAAAGGTACAATCAGACAATTGCCATTAAAAATTACTGCATAAAAACCTTATAGATATGATCAAAAACAATTAACATACAATTACAACATGAAAACCTACCAAGTACAGATACAATCACAAAGACAAGTACAGCTGATGGCAAATCTAGAAACAATTACACAAAGTCTTTGAAGAATTGCACACATTTATCTAAACTTGATAAATGTATATGTCTTAGCAGTAACATAACTGAGTAGGATTATTATAGGCAGTGAGATGGGGCAATTTCATTTGCATAAGTAGTTTTGCAAATTACGAATATTTAAAATTTGATTAAAAAATGAAGATGCAGTTATTGCCATTCAGGTTATTCACTTTTCTGTCTTACAATCATTAATCATTTTAGAGCCAACAGAATTTTGAAAAAATACTTTACATACATGAGAAATTACAGTCCTTCGCAAAAGCTCTTGATATGTAATCTTGGCCACAGTTCACAACCAAGAAGTAACAACAAAGGCAATAAAAAGACATGAAGTTGTAGTAACTGTTGAGTCCTTGAATCTGCACACTTACACCATGATCCAAAATTCTGAAAATCAAAAGACACATTGCAGTAACTTGCTGGGATGTTGGATCAAGCATTTGCCTAAGGAATTATTCTTTTATTTTGCTGCTCATAATCACCATTCAAAAAATGAGTGTTATTCTGTCTTGCAGTGTTTGGTGTGGAAATAAATCTGAGATTGATTTGAATCACAAGAGGATAATCATGAAGTTTATTCCTCAGCAAGCTACTAAAACAAATAAACCTAAGTTTGCTCAAAGTGATGCTCTGAGAAATTCAATCAGAATAGCTAGCAGCTCATCTTGAAATATATAATTACCAATAAGACATCTTTGAAATCATAATGATAAGCATTTTAAATTTCTAGAAACAGAATCAAATACACAGAAGAAAGGTAAACCAAGATAATGATATGCCAGTACTGGCAAAGGGACACACACTGAAACACGCAATTTTACTTTTACTTGACAAGGACTTGACAGGCTTTGTGATAGATACCAGAACAAAGATTGTCTTTGGCATTAAAATTAAATCAAAGACTCATGGATAATTTTAGTCTGCCAACTTCAAACTGCACTTGACATACTCTTTCATGGATTCTGCTCCTGGATCAAGGACATTGCTCTGTACAAGCCTCTGTACAAGCAACATTTTTCAAGACAAGAGTCATCTTCTTAAGTTGTTAAGTTGCTAAATATTAGATTGCTTATAATCAAAACCAAGCATACCAAATTATTCCTTAACCTTATGTCTTCCCCAGCAGCCATTCTGCGGCCAGATGAATCAATGACAGTGGTATTTTGCTACTGTATAATAAAAGGTATTAAAACACATTTAACAATCTTACTAGTGAACTACAAACTTTTAAAGTCACACACTTTCAAATTTTCACTGTAATTTATGCCCTAAGAATCAGTTTTCCATGCCAGGTAATGCATGTCAAAGATATGTACATCTTTATTTTTGAAATATTGAAAGATTTTAATTCTGTTCTAAATATCCACCTTAAACATCTCATTTCTGTGCACTACTTTGTAATGTCAATTTTTAAATAAAAAAGCCTGAAGAGTCACATTCCTTTATACTTGACCAAAGCTAAGTTTATAATTGATGGTTCACTGTGTTTGCAAGGACCTGCTCAGTCTAATTCCTGCCTAATGTTTGTGAAAATTCGTACAGAACTTAACGCTGATTGATGGGATCAGGATTTAAAGATGCTTCATCTCTGTTCCTGCTCAGAAATGAAACAAGAGGTGTGGAAAATTGATCAGAGGAAAAGTGAGGCAGGAATATTTGCATTTTGGGGGTTGTCTTTGGCTACTTGGCTCTAAGAACAAAACTTTGAGGCCCTTAGTTGAGCCAAATTCGAATTGACAAGTTATACTGCCTGGGAAACAAACGTTTTGATCCACAGAGATACACCGTTATTCATACTGTAAGATATTAGTAGTTTAATCATGCAACTAGGAACCTTGTTGAGCCATTTGTTCTCATCTCAGTCTTTTCATTACAGCTTAGCTACCTCTGCAAGATTGAATTCTGATAAATTAATTTATTCTCTCATTGCTACAGAGGATGACCTTAGCTTTATGGGATTAGTAAATATCAGGTTTCCTCAGTGTGTAATTGTAGTTCTTCCACTCTCAGTATAGATTACAAAATAAACAACATAATGAAACAAAGCAGAGAACTCAACAGTTGGTAAATCTACATAATGCACTCTACTTGGTATGCACATTACAGCACGAGAATGAACAGAAAAGGAACTGCAACCAAATTGCTTGGCCTATTTTAATATTTGATGAAGAAATACTAAGCCTAGAAATATCATGTCTTCAGGGACCTTGTAGTTGATATTATTAAAAAACATTTTAAAAAGAGGCTCCTATAGTCTCTCATAATAAGCTTTGGGTAATACTTTAAGAGTCCATTAACTTATGCTCAACTAATCTTGAATAACAATAGAAATCCTTTGAAAGCATGTATGATAGTTACACAAATACTACATAAACTCATTCCCATCCTTTTGTGAATGTTTTCCCCTAGACACACTAGAGTTTTTAATCCCTTTGAGTAATAGTCCAGAACTTGGTATTTTAACATTAATGGAAGGAAGTCAGATCAGTTCCAACCCTAACAGAAATCAGACTCCATGTACTTTTGAGGAATCCAAACCAAAACTGCTTGTGAAAAAAATTTAAGGAATTTTTTTAAAGTTACTTATCTGTAACTTTGAAACTACAGTAGAGTAAAAAACATGTTTTTCTCATACAAGTAGTATAATTGTAATTTTTATTTTTTCTAATTAATATTATTTTTGTAGTTTAAATCAGCTGAGTTACCAATACAAGCTAAAATTTTTCCAGAGAATCAAAGAACGAGTTATGATCAAAATTACACATTTTCTTAAAGTCTAAATATTTTTATTGGCATCTTGGTATTGACCATGTCCAATCATTTCAAAGGAAAGACAGAGCTAACAAGCCAGATGGTTTAAAGATCAGAAAATTAATAATTCTAAATATTCCCCCTGTCTTTGAATATACTTGAATGCAAACAAATGCTAAAGTCACAGTCATTACAAGACAGAACTTTTTCTTCAGTGGCTCTATTCTAACCACTCTCTTTTTGTTACTGCTGAGATTTTAAGTTTCTTGAAGGAAGAGTTGGGTTATCTCCTTACCATAAGCCAAGCTTAACCCTCATCCTGCTGAGGCCCCATATACTACAGTAATATAAATATCTGTGATGTTCCTTTGCGCTGAGACTTTTCAGTGTTTTGCCCAGTTAGTCAGCACAGATACTAGACTTGGGGGACCCACAGATCAGACAGGGAGATTCGCACCAGCCTGGTGCAGTGATCTCCCAAAACACACCCTGCACAGGATCTTTACAGAGCAACAGGGAGTACTGGAAATGTCCCTGGGTGTCCAGCACGTACAGCCACAGGCACCAGCAGAGACTGGCCTAGGCACACAGACATTGTCCCCAGTAAGCACATTCATTAATGTTCCTAACTGCCCTCACTACTTTTAAAATTGACTGTTTTTCAGTTTCATCCTGAAAAACGATGGAACTTTTTCAGTGTTTCATCCTTTCCAGTGATTGAGAATTCCATCATCACTAATGTTTGTGAGAAAAAACCACAACATCAAGGAACGGAGATCATCCCACCCACTCATCAGCCTGTAATTTACAGCCAGCACTGAACAGTTTGAGCTACCCTCTATGTACCTGGCAGGCCAGAAACCTGACTTATCAGTGTGGCAAAAGGTCATGATGACATTGCTAATCTGAAAATAAATAGCTTCCTGTAATGTTACAGAATTACTGTAGCAACCAGGCACATAAAGATAAAAGCTCATATAGATAAAAGCATATTAATTAGCTCATAAAACCTTATTAATCAGCCTTGTAATAGTAGCAGTTTAAAACCATAAAATAAATGTGTAAGATATTTGTCTGCAGGCTTAAAATAGAGAAAAGAATGAAAGCCCACCCTCACAGCGTGATGTGACATTTGTACCCTACTACTGGGAAAAGGAATTTACAGTCTAAAAGTAGCATCTTCTTTACAGTATATGAGTGATTTAATACATTTGATCTGGTCTAGTTGAGGTATGATAGCAAAGAGTGGATCTACCAAGACACATCAACATACTTCTAAAGTAGCTTGACAACTTTAATTCATTGCTGTCCTGGTTTTGGCTGGGATAGAGTTAATTTTCTTCCTAATACTGGTTCAGTGCCGTGTTTTGGATTTAGGATGAAAATAATATTGATAATACACCGATGCTTTAGTTGATGCTGAGCAGTGCTTACTCTAAGTCAAGGACTTTTCAGTTTCCTGTGCTCTGGCAGTAGCAGAGGCACAAGAAGCCAGGAGGGAGCACAGCCAGGATAGCTGAGCTGAACTGACTGAACTAATATTCCAGTCCACAGAGTGTCATGTTCAGTATATAAACTGAGGGGGGAGTTGAATTGGAGACCCTGATCGCAGCCTGGGAACGGGCTGGGCATTAGTCAGCAGGTGGTGAGCAATTTTATTGGCATCACTTGTGTTTCTTGGGTTTTACTCTCTCTTTTCATTACTATTATTATTGTTATCCTTAATAATATTATCAGTATTATTGTTATTATATTTCATTTGTTTCAGTTATATCTCAATCCAAAAGTTTTACCTTTTTTTCAATTTTCCTCTCTATCATGGGGGCCAAGACAAGGGGGAGTGAGCAAGAAGCTGCTTTGAACTTAATTGCCAGGTGGGGTTAAAAGATAACAATTGCTCATGGAAGTCAGTGTGACTCCGACTGAGAGCGGGATCCCATGAGATCCATTTGTAAAGAAGAAAAACTATTCAAAATTAAGTCCATGGCTACTAACTTCAAAACAGAGGATGCCAGTGTGTTTCCTGATCTATGTCCTAGGCCTCTTTCAGGCAAAATTTGCTATTCAGATATAGATCAAATGAAATTCAAGAATTCTAAAAAAAAAAAAGAAAATTATACATGTCTTGTTTTCTCATGGAAGTGATCTATTTCAGTCTTTATTTAATATTTTATATTTCTGACCAAAGGCATCCACTCTCATCCATTGAACTGTCAATGAAAACTAAATATCAGAGAGTTTTAAAAAATTGTACACTTTTTTATTTATTTCCTTGTCACACCCTACTTGCCCTACCAGTTTCTGACAAATCTACCTTCTTCCAAGGAAGACTTTTTGCACATAGTGCAACCCATATCATTGTAAATAGCTGAGGCAACTGCAGTAATTTATGAATTGGAAAAATACCCCTCCTAATCACTAAATCTCCGTTAATTAAATATATTTCTTTCAGGAGGTAGAACTGTTTGCTGTGCGAGAGACTACAAAAGAAGACAGGTATGATTTTTTCCCTTCCTTCCTTCTTTTTGCTCCCACTTGCATGGCAGATTTACTTGGGAAAAGTAAGCTCCCCTCCTCTCTGGAGCAGCCATGAATAGCAATGGTGGCGCATGGTCCCTGACACTTACCCACCTCCTCCTCCTCCTCAAGCATATCACCCTTGTTTCTGACTCACATAAACCAATAGTTATCTTGGACACGTTCGGGCAGGACCACATCAGGGTGGTGAAGGCTCACGTTCCATTCTAAATCCTTCCACAGAAATGCATTTTGGGACATCAGAGGAGGCAGTAGGGTTTTTTTTCCTTTTCACCAAATACTAAGCTGAAGTTAAGCACTATTTTTCATGTTCAGGAGTTCATCCCTTACAGTGAATTAATGGTAGAACTTACATTACCAGTGTGATCAGCCTTGTAGTTTCTAACATAATACGGTGACAATTATACCATTTTCATTTGTTGCTTTGTCATATAAAGTTGTTTATATTATTGCAAAACAACAGTGACATCCAGAGGTATAAAAGCCTAATCAGAAGTGTTCATTATCCATGACAAAGTTTTCAAAATCTGAGTTACTCAGGATTTCAACAACTTTGATTATTTGAGACTCTATAAATTTTACAAGCATGTACAGTATAAGCAACACATGTAAACTTTTATGTTAAATCTCCCCTAACACAGCCTTACAGTAGTCAATATTCACTGGATTATGGTTAACTGAGACAATATTGGGATAGTGGCATAAAGAACCATTATGTCCTGCCGTTAATAATTGTCATTGATAAGGCTCTGTGTGAAACCTTTTGGCCCAGATACTTTTTTGTACACTTTTTCTTGAACAGAGGCAAGATCAAAAGAAATTCAGGTACTTCCAACTGAGATATAAAAATACTTTAAAATGACATAAAGCTACATGCTTTCCTGGAGAACCAAAGCTGTTAACGTACAGCAGGTTGCTAAAAGCACACCTACTAGGTCAACATGTGATAAGGTATTAGGTAGACTGCAGAGCAGTGTTTCACTTTTGAGACATGAAAATGAAACTGTGAACTCAGTCCAGCCCAATAGCAGGAGTGACCAGCTTCAGTGTGCATTTATATGCACAGTAAAAGGCTCCTTTCCACACAGGGTGTTTGTGTTTGTAATGAGGCTGAAAGTTCACTGAAATACGAGTGCTGAGAGCTTTGCTTGAAAAAAGGACTGACAGATTAGATGCTCTAGGATTTTTTTTCTATTTTTTTATATTGTAAGATGCCAAGTGGGTTGCAGAAGAAATGAATATATATGTAGTCCTGAGGAAAAATAAAGTATGCACAGCACTTACAATTACCATAATCTCAGAAAAGTTCAAGTCTCAAAGGAATGCACTTATTGACCAGTTCTTCTGCTGGCCCAAATCATAATAACTCTGCTTATTTCAATGGAGCTCTGTCATGTTACATCAGCAGAGGACTCCTATCGGTCTCCTTCTTAACGTTCCTGTCATTTCTAAAAGGATGTAAGTGCTTTGAGCTTTTTAGCTCTTCACTTATGCTGAACCCGTGCTTGCAATATGAAAATAATAGCATATATTCACCATTTCTGTCCACAACACTGGAGTAAAATGCAGGCCTGTTTAACTCCACACACTCATTTCTTTATCCAGGAAGAGTATTTTAGAAGATGCCTTTTAAGTAATCCTTTTATACATTGAAGGAAATGGCTATTGTAATAACCACAGTATCATTTTGTCTTTCAGTAGAAATTTTCTCCTACAGAAGCTTCTGGTTGTAAATAATGCCTGAAAGTAGCTTATTTTAGGAGGTTATCTTCCTTCCTACCAATACAGTTCCCAGATAATGTTTTTCCCAGGATTTTGTTCAAGGGAATAAAGTTTTTTGAGGGAAATGCTATTCATCTCCCTTGATGTTAGACTAGTAGTTGGCGTACGGGTGAACTGCCTACAAAAATGGAATGCTACTTCCTGCATCCAGCTGACAGATTTCTGCGGTTGGTAATTTACTGATTATTCTTGCTCTGAAATAATTTGTACATAATCCTTTCATTGCATTCATTTTTTGTACAAAAGGTAGAATAATTACAATTCTTCTATTTGTGATGATGTAACTGTGAGTTCTAGGTATGTAATCTAAAAACAATTTACTGATAACCATGTGTGAAATGATACTGTATAAATAAGAATCTTTCCCTTTGACAACTAAATGATGATCAGTTGGCCTGAATGAATACATCATCAATGGCACATTCCTTATTTTCCTGAGGTAAAGATCTAGCCCATATATTCCACCATGACATAAAAATATTTTTCATCCTGATACAAGAAAGAAACAATGTCTGAATTCATTTTCTAAATTGAAATAATGGTGAGGTTATGGTGGGGAGGACGTTAGATAATATGGCCAAGGTTCCACAAAAAATATTTATCCAGGCCAAAGTTGTCTGTACAGCTTCTTTGTCTCTAAAATATTATAGCCCTTGCCAAAGTCCCTGTATTTAAAAGTTTAAAGTAGGATGACCTTGAATTTCACACCAAGGATTAATATCTTATTATAGCCACTAAATACCTACATCTCACTAACTATATCGTATTTACAGCAAGTAAAAATTAAAGAAATCCATTTCACGGTATTTGTGGATATGAATCACAGAATCACAGAATCAGCCGAGTTGGAAGTGACCCACAAGGATCATTGAGTCCAAGAACCATAGAATGATTTGTGTTGGAAGGAACCTTTAATTTCATGTAGTTCCAACCCCCCTGCCACGGGTAGAGTCACCCTTCACCAGATCAGGTTGCTCAGGGCCCCATCCAGCCTGGCCTTGAACACTTCCAGGGATGTGGCAGGCACATCTTCTCTGGGCAACCTATTGCAGTGCCTCATCACCCTTACAGTAAAGAATGTATTCCTAATATCTAATCTAAACCCCTTTCAGATTTCAGACCCCTCAGGTCATTTCCCCTTATCCTATAAATGCAGATCCTTGTAAAAAGTCCCTCTCCAGCTCTCTCGTAAACCTCCCCTTAGGTACTGGAAGGCTGCTAGAAGGTGACAGTGAATCCTCCTCTGCTGCAGACAGAACAATCCCAATTCTCTTAGACTTTTCCTCATAGGAGAGGTGCTTCAGCCCTCTGATCATATTAGTGGCCTCCTCTGTAATAGCTCCAGCAGGTTTCCTTGAAAAATATTAAGTTGAACTTAACCTCTGATTACCATGATGTCACAGATGAGCAGAGAGGGCACAAAGAAGTGAAGCATTTTTTTCAAAATTGTACAATAGACAATTTATCATCATGGTTCTTTCTGGTTAAAGGTCTGTATCCCTGTGAACCCATGGCAGAGACAACATTATAAAGGAGAGTCCATATGATGCTGTGCACATCTGTAGTCCGTACTTGTACTAGTAATCATCGACTCTCTTCTGTGCATGTTAATCATAAAATAAAGGAAGTGAATTCATTGCAAATGTAATATTTTATTTTTACTTTTGTCCCTAAATAGATATCAGTATAGGGAGGCACAGCTCATCACTAAAGGAGATGAGGTTGGCAAGGGCATGATCATCCAGTCCCAGACAGAGCAAGTGCATCAGAGTTTCATACCATCGTGGCCTGGGCAGATGAATGCACGGCACATCCCACTTCAGTCATAACCCCCAGGTCTTGTAAGCTCTTCTAGACCCTACTGTGCAAGTCACCTCAAGAAATACATTTTAACCTCCTACTGCACACCTCCTCTAAGTAGAAGATCTGTATGTAACAAAACCCCTAATTTAGTAAATGGTTCTACGGATCTCAGTAGCAGAGAAGTTGAGGCTTCTTTGCTTTATTTTCCCTGTTCTGCGACCTTCTTTTTAAGAATGATTCACACTAAGAGATTAATGTGGAATTAAAGTTGAAGATACATGAAGGCATTACATCATATTCCTCATGTGCACCAAAGTTAGTTGTAATCTCCAAATCTCCAATTTGCATGTGATTAAGCTTCAAGAGTGTTCCCTGTCTGCCTATGCTATATTTTCTGCTTCAATGCCTATTGCCAGGCATTTTTCAGAACTGATAGTGGCTTATCACTATCAAAAAGCAGCTCAAAGTCCTTAGAAAAAATCTTCAGCTTAGAAACCATCCTTTTAGAGTTGTAAATGGTACCTGTTTTCCTTCATCTTTACAGCTATTAATAGGCATACTTTTCATGACAACTGGATTGTTTGTGGGGTTATGAGATATCATCTGCTCCTTCTCTTTCTTCCTCTCTCAAGCTATGATTTTCTGTCATATCATAATGGGTTGTCCTGGAAATAGCTTGCCACAAAATGAAAGATTTGTTGCTATTAAAAGAGCAGAAACAGCTATAAAAGAGCAAAAGTTAGATTTCAGCCACATGTTCTTTAAACAAATGAATAGGGAAAAAGGAGACCCTAAACAATCTCTACTTAAGATATTTTGTTTCTCCAGCCTTTGCAAAGTGTGGGAAGATAAGGAGAGTCCTACAAATGGTTGTAGCTTCAAATAGATAGTGTGGGTGGATAAATGTAGGGGAGCAGAGTGAGTGATGGAAATAAAATTGGTTTGGATCTGTATTCAGAAAGAAAACAAATTTATTTTCTAGCAGAAAGCAATAAATAAATAGGATAGCTCATCATTACCTGTTTAAAGCTTGATTAGGCTAAACATACTTCCAGCAATCAATACTTCAGACCAAGAGACAAACTTTTACTTTTTTCTGGTAAGGCTCTGCTGCCCTGAATTGGTGTCAGGCATGAGGAGAGGAAGGAGCTGGGGTCCAGGTACCACTCTCAGACATTCACTCCATCTTTGGTCACCTCTTGGGAAGAGAAATGCAATAGCTATTTCCAAGAGTGTTCTAAGCCCAAGAGTTGGTCTTCTACCAGAACATGCCAGAAAGTTCCACATTATAGCTGTCACATGTAATTAAACATCCCAGTGTATGCCTTTCACTGGTCCGTGTAGGAGGAGCCTGCAGACCCATAGCCCACCTGCTCTGCAGCACAGTGTATATGTGTGTGTGCGTGTGTGTGCCACACTCCCATGTGCCAGGAACATCCTGATAACAGTAGTGACAGACAAACCCTCTTTCTTTTCTATATTAGCAGAGCACTGGGCCAAAACTAGAGCTTGGTGTGTACAGCACACAGACTTTAAATCTGTTCAGACTTTTGCAACTGAGCATCCATTTTCCTTAGTTTCCCAAAAGCTGCCTAATTATAGCCAGTGAAATTAAATCATAGTCAAATCCTTCTAGCAGAAAGACAACTGAAGCGCATAAATATTCCCAAGAGGGTACATTTTTAATCAATATCCTGTGTCAGGCAGTATTTGGTATCTACTCAATTTTACATAGAAAAATAAACTCAATCAACACCAAAAGCAAATAAAAAAACAGACTGCAACTGCAACCTGCAAGGCCAGGTTGGATGGAGCTCTGAGCTACCTGGCTCACTGAAAGGTTCCCTGCCCACAGTAGGCAGGTTGGAACTAGATGATCTTTAAAGTCTCTTCCGACCCAAAACATTCTATGATGTTTAGTTATGCTTAGTGGGCACAAACAGAAATAAGCTCGTTATACTTCCTCTAGACTTAAAACATGGTCTTATTCCTTATCTTCATTATGAGGCTATATTTTTTAATCCTCTGAATAATTATTATTATTGTGGCTATGCTGATAATTTCTATTAGTCCCACCCATAAAAGCCATTGTTATGTGCTGCATATATATGCTAAAATATTCTACTAAATAATGAGAAGAAAATTATTATAATTTTGATTTACTTGTTCTTAAGTAAACATCAGTAAACTAATTACAAGAGACACCTATTTTACAGATTCTGTGAATGGAAAAGATTCACTGATTACCGGTTTTGTCTTCAGTTCTGTTTGATGAATCACATTTAATTTCAACATAATTAGGTAGCACCTCTGGAAAAATATGCCATGTGATGGTTATAAAGAATGAAAAGAAGTGATCATACAGCAATTTTGAATTACATCATAGTAATTCTTTTCATTAAATTTCTAGGCAAAGGGTGTCGCTTATCTTAATTGTCAGTGTCAATACCATAGTTCTAATATTATAGTTTCAAAAAAACTAATTTCAATCCCAAAGTAAAGCCTGTGTTTACTTAAGAAATCATCACAGACCCATTTAACTTCAAACACTCGAGGAATCCCATTAGACTACTAAATACAAGAAAATACAGAATTCTGTGCTTTCTAGAAGCTTTAGACAACATTGGATTCCTCTAACATAATTCTGACTTAAAACAATACATTATGTGAGTTTACAGATATGGTTTAGTCTCTAGTGTATAGAAATACTGCTAAAAACATCTGCATTTACATTATTGCAGTTTCCAGTAACTTGAGGCACAATCAGGGCCCCATGTGATTGAAATATATCAGCAAATAAAGAAAAGCAAAAAAAGTCCTTCCTGGATTTATGAAGAAAGGAGACAAACAAGCAGAGAGGATTTATGAGGCAGAAATCTCAACACGGCTTTTTTTTCTTGGCTTGATGACTACATAGTGTAAGCAGCAACTATACCTGTGGATAGTTCAGTAACCCCATCTCCACAGGAGCAACCGTCTCTGGAACAGCTAGGTCCACCACTAGCTATAAAATACCTTCCCTATTGGCACTGCATGTGTTTTGCTGACAGGAGAGCTGCATTTGGAATGCATTCAGCAGTCCAGTCACCCTCAGCACAGTGCCAGCATGCTGAGACCTTCTGTAGGGACTCACATTACACAGGTTGTCTGAGTGCTGCAGTCAGTCCGAACAGTCTAGATATGAGCCTGAGTCATCACTTTTTTACTCAGACTTTACCTGTTTTTATTTTACAAAAACTTATCGGGAATGAAGGCTCTCTATAAGCTTTTTGTGTCCTGCTGTATCTTTCAGCAATATCGGAGATGCTGGGTTAGGCTGAGGAAGTCATCAAGAAAACATTCTTAGGGGCCAGAAAAGATTTCATTTCTCTGCCTCAAAAGGCTAAACATATGGCAAGTTTTGTTGTCTTTATCTCCTGATTTCTGGGATTCTTCAGTAGAAACTTGATTTCTTCCATATCATAGGACACCATGAGGTACATTTCCAGGTAAAAATGGCAGGTATTTTAAAGTCCGGTAGAAGTCATGAAGGTTACCAGTGTTGCAGACTGAACACCAAGGAAGAAAAGCAAGCTGGCTAAACAGTGACCCTACCTGGCAAGAAAATTTTTTTCTGTGACATTTTCTGTACAGAGAGCAGTTGGAATACTAGAGGAGACTGCATTGCATTGTTGCCAGCACAGTGACGGGACAGCCAAGAACCACCCAGACAGCTCCCGTGAAAAGCTCCTGTATGAAAAACATACTGTCTTGTCTACCCATTTACCATTCTAGAGAAGAATGACTCACAAGCAAATCTTTTTGAGCTAAGGGGTGCTTCGAGGTTTCTGGGATACTTTGGATTGCTGCAGTGAAGACATTTTTTAAGCCCAGGGGCTTTCAGGGGATGGAACAGCTGTGCACCTGCACCAAGCCTGCAGCACAGTTACTCAAGGAAATTAACCAAGGCCACATATTCCACCTAAATGTGAAATTTCTCTTTAACCTAAAGGAAAACTAACTTAAGAAGTCCAAGGATTATTTTTTTCTTTCCTTTTCTCACTGCACAATTCACAGCATGAGCCAGTGCCAGGAGGTCACCCAGTGCCAAGGGCCTCTGCAAACCAAGCTACTCATGTCTCACAGGGGCTGGTGCACAGCATTGTTTTCAATAAACTCACAGGTGCTGAAAAAAAGGCCTAAATATTGCCTAAATGTCACTAGGAGCATAAAATAAAGAAATGTTTTTAAGGAGTTTTGTATAATTTTAAACAGATTAAAATTTAAAGGTTCTTAGACATAAAAACAGTAAGAAGAAAATCAGGCTTGTGTAATACTTAAATTTTTATTGCATTACAAGAAACTCAGTAGTAGGTTGGCTTTAAGTATCTTCAGCTCAAGGGAACACAAATGTGTTCTTTATCTTTTGCAATTGCCTGGTTTTACTACTGCTTTGTTTAAAACGTCTAATTGCTAAACTCCTGTCTGAAAAATGTTATCCAAAAATTAAAAAATGTTAAGGGTAGGTATGATAGTCAACCGAGATCATAACAAAATCAGTTATGAATATGAAATTGTATTTTTTCAAAATTTTAACACAGATGAATTATGTCAACAGGGAAAATATAGAATTGTTTTAAAAAAAAATAAATTTTTTTCTTTCTTTTTCAGTTTTGAAATAAATGTAAATTTTCTGACATGATCACAGAAGTACTTCTGAAAAGATGTTATTGAGAATTTTATTCTGGAGAATAACTCCAAGATAAAATGCTGAGATCTGTATAGTGGGGAATATAATTACGGTAGAGGAAGGAAATGATCACAGCCATGAAAAAGAAATATAAGCTGCTTTGGAGAATTAAGTAACTTCATCCCCAGTAAGTTCAGTATATTTCTCATCAGCATTAACAGGAGCTATGCTTGGAGTATGAGTAAATTTAAACAAGTTAATTTTATACCTCTCAATGCAGGAAGATGATTTTAGGATGAAGGATAAAGATTGTTAAGATATCTGTCTTTGGATGAAGACAGCTACCTTGTCCTTGTGTAAAAGCCTCTAGTTCTTTTCCTTTGTAACCTTTCTGCCAAGTCAAATATTTGTGAATGGCTACTCCTTGTTCCAGCATACTACGACAAATAATATTATATCATAGATTTGGGTCTACATAAGAAGAACATAGTAAGCTTCCAAATCTATCTTCAAAAGATTTTGGTCTGAAACAAAACAAGATTTGAATGAACACAGTTATTTTAGAAGGTAATGTGCCATCATTTTGGAAAGATCAGCCCCACTGATCTTATGAGAATGGCCTGAAGCATCATCTTGCACCACCTCCAGATCTGTAGATTTAATAGGCCTCTGCCCTTCACTAGCAGCTTTTCAATATCTTGATCTGAGTTCTTCTGTCTTTGGTTTTTACCATAGCTCATGTAATTCTAGTTGGGTTTACTGCAGCTCACAGTTCGTAATCATGCTAGTGACACATAACTTTAATTCTGTTTAAATGGCACCTGCCTTTCTCATGATTACTTCTGCCAATAGCTTAAAAAAATAATTCTTTTAACTGGAAAAAGCTCCACACATCATAAAAATTTCAAACTACATTACAAAAAGCTCCTATTCTCTCTTCAATTTTAGCAATTTCAACACAATAGATATACCATACCCAAGAACTCAGGAATACATTCTGAATTCTCTGCCAGTTTTCTCCCAGGTGGAAGAAAAGCAGTGCCAGTGTTTTAGCTTTGTGCCTGAGTTCTTCAAAAGCCTTCTTTTCTGTAATGTTAGCTCTTTATGAGTCATGGTAATCCCTGCTGCAACTTGTGTTAAGAGACAAAGGAAAACCCTGCCTTACATCATGCCAGAATCACATTCAATCAGATTATATTCTGCAGGTGTTAAATATACAATATGACATAAATCAGTGGTGACCTGTGTAGAGCAATACGTGTTCCCAAGGTAAGAATTTAAAACAAAGATATCCTGGTTTAGGTTCAGATAAGTAGCAAGTATACCAGGAAATAAAATGACCAGATAGTGAATAACAGCATGTACTCAAAAGAACTGCTTAAAACTTAGAATGAAATTTTAATGAGGTAAAGGTTAATTTGAAAACATACCTTTTCTATCTAACCTTCCAAGTTTAATAAATATCACAAAACCAGCAAAGAGTCAGTACGCTTTGTTAAAGCAACACTAGTCTGATTAAAATGAATCACTCTTGAGCTCAGTTCTGCTTTCACTTTTCTGAAGTAACTCTTCTGTAGCCATCTGTCTTTCACTACCAATAAAATCTCTTCTTTTTTCTGAAAGCTCCTAGGTATATCACCCAACCAGTCTTTAGAAGAAAGCAGCCGAGCCTGCTCCAAGCTCCAAGTTCAAGCCTGCTTATTTGCATCTCCATGTCAAATGGAACAGGAACAGCCTTCGCAGTATGCCTTGGGTCCTAAGGGGGAAGAAATAAGAACAGTGTTTTTCACCAGCAAAGCTTCACTGTTCCTAGTCTTTGTATGATAAGGGAAATGAAAGAACTTGCAGCACCTAGGAGAAAAACCTTTCTTTGGGGTTCAATGTTGCCCCAGTGAAGATTGAAATTCTGTGACTTGGGGAACTCAGAGATTTCAATCTGCCTGTTTTAAATTACCACATTTAAGTACTTAATAATAAAACATAGAAAGAAGTTGCAATAAAAGTCATATTTAAATTTCTAAAAAAATTAATTCTGTAAAGAGTGAATAGAGATTGTTACAACACTGCATGGATATTTGTTTGTTTGAATTTTCCAAAAACCAAAAATCTGGTATTCTGGTGTGTTTCACAAAGATTTTAATTTGCCAAAGCTTTCTTTTCCCACAAATGTGTTTCCATCAAAGTATTTACCACCCAAGATTACCATCTCGGAAATAAATTATAATTCTTCTATGACCAAATAAACCACATCTGAATTTGTTCTTGCCTCTAGTATTAACCTTGAACATACCTCTGTACATCTTTTACAGTCACATTCTAATTTATATCGCTTTCCTTTTCAAAGGCCTGAAGAAGTAACTTACAGGAACCATTTATACAAGGGCAGAGAGATGTCCATATTAATGTGATCACTGTGAAGTTAGACAAAGACTGAGCCAAAGGTCCATTCCAATCCTCAGTATTAATTAAATATTAAATATTAAATGCTTCTAAACTACCAGATTGTGAGAGAAACTGTGCAGCAGAAACTATCATGACTTGTACTATAGCGAATTATGAAATGTGGCCTATATCTTGTATTTCTCTTCTCTGTTCTTCTGAAAGGGTTATGCTTTGATCCCCAAAGCTGAGGAGAAGCAACTGAAGGAGTCAGAGCAGCCACTTAGCAGTAGGTATAGAAAAACTTGATATCAACATAAAACTAAATTAAATATGTCAATACCAGTGACATATGACACCAAAACTGAATGTCATGGACCAGTCCATGTCCACACTACTAAATTCCTTTCCCTTCCCAAACAGGACTGCTGTATCAGGACTTCCTGTTAGGGCTGGTCCCTTATGCTGACATCTGAACAGGGCCCCAGCATGAGCTGAGAGATGGCTGGCAAGGGCAAAACCACTCCATGAATGGCCATAAAATGTCACCAGCATAGCTGGTTACCTTCCAGGCCCCAGGAACATTCCCTGTCACCACTTGATTTACTAATTTGGATACAGTGACAGCAGCATCCAATAAGCCAGGAAGAGTTTCAGGCAAGAAGGCAGACAGATATGTGTTTTGATAAAATGTTAAGCAAAATGCAGAAGCATTTTGGAAAGAAGCTCTGGAACCACTGGACTGCTGCATTTTCACAGCCAGGTCACACCACAGGATGAATTTGTCACAAGTTGTCCATAAAAGGAAGTTTAGCTGAACTCATCCTGTTTTCATTTTCCCCGTGTGAAGTATATATTACATAGATATACATGAGTTCTTTAAACTATTCAGGAACTACCTTTTTAACTTTAAAAAAAATTGTTACTCTTAGCTACTCAATCATTCCACTAAGCTTCTCATCAGTGAAAAACTGTACAAAAATTTAAGAAAAAAGCAACCTATCCAGTACAAGGAGTTTTGGTATGTCAGAGCCTTTTTCTCTGTCATCCCATCTCTATTCATGATTTTAACCATACACCTAATGAGATTAAGATTCACCTCGAAAATTCTCCTGGCAGCTGTCAAGCATTTCTTGCTCTTTTTTCTTAAACTCATCTGAATTCTCCAAGCTGCACCATTCCTGCAGTGAAGTTCCCTCATGACATGCTGACTCTGTGATTGACAGGCAGCATACACACACCGAGCAGAATGTCAAAGAACACGACACGATAAAACCAAACATAGCTTAATACAGTTATGATAATGCCAAACTGCTTAAAATTCTCTGTACCTTTGACAGACTAGCCATGTACTGTATGTTTTTCAAAGCTGTGTATCTGCCTAGAAAAAGCTAGTTTCTCTGGCCCTTGAAGGAGATAAACACCATTTGCATTTTAGACTAGGTCTAAACTAAGGCTAAGTAGGCTGATTTTTGTTGTTGAGAGTTAAATGTTTATCGTGATCTTTCAGACTTACAAGATTGTATTTCATTGCATTTCTAGTGTGTGATGTGAAGGCTACACAACTTAAATAGCAGGGGTTTTAGAGCTTGCTAAATGATAAAGACCTGACATATTTTCACAGCTGAAATCTGCAAGAAAAGGTTATCTGTGGTCATATTTGCAGACAATAACTGGGAAAAAAATAACAATTTATTTTCTACAAGATTATTCTTCAAAATTTAATTGTAAAAGTAATTATTTCAGATTTTCTTATTCTTCAAGCAAAGAGAAGGTAACTAAAAGATTATTTCATCAGGGAATACAAAACGCTGAAAAAGAATAACTAAGCAAACAATTCCTAAACAACTCACAGGCTAAAAATTATTCACTCAAGCAATGGCATTTGTTTCCAAAGACAGGTATTATGGGAAGGCTTAGGGGTCACTTATAGCCACAGCTTTGAATGCTGCTATATAAGCGGGTTTCCTACATCATGCATCACAAAGGACATGAATATACAGCATGTTTGCTATTCCTGCCACTCTTCTGTGGACTCATCTGGGTTGACATAATATTGCCACAGCCCTATTTAGCACCCTTATGGCCCAGAGATGCGCCTATTGTGGCGGTAGGGGAGCTTTCTCATTCCAAGGTGTCTGAAATAAGGCTGTGTTACAGCTTGTCACAGAGGTGCTTTGCAGCATGGAACTAGGGGACATGTCTGTCAGTGTGTCACAAAGACACCTGAGATATTTGGGAAGGCAAAGCCTGTTGAGGTAGCCATGGAGGCATATGTGGTGGCAGCCAAATCCAATACTATTGTTAGGCATAGTATCTTCTGTCCTCTGAGCCATACCCAAAAGACATCTCAGAAAGAGACAGCCAGCACAGAACAGAATATTTAGGGGTGCATGTAGGGAGCATAACCATTCTGAATCATAAGTAGAGCAGTATTTGAAGTAATACCCCATCTCTCTTTTATTAGCAGCACAGAAAGAGGCTGAGAATTCAAAAGTTCACTGGCCTTTGCATAAAAAATGAGCACAAAGGCCACTTTCTGCTGCCTGTGCACAACAGCAACAGGAGCAACCAGCCTATTATGAGCACCTTGATGAAGTTCGAGCTTTAGATGTTTCTGTCTTTTAAAATAGTCCATTATCAACTTCATTGTTGCCAACATCCTCTTTTATAGCAAAGTTACTCTTGCATCCTCACTCTGCTTTCCTTTGAAGACCTGAGAAAGCATTTGTGTGCCCAAAGCTTTTTAAGTCTTAGTGGCTACATGAGTTACTAATAAACCATTACCTCCATCTATATTCTGGCTCTGGCTTTCATCCATTGACTATCATGGCTAGAGCAAATTATCAAGTCCAGCTAAGATTAAGCCTTTGCTCATGAACTCTCTTGCACTTGTAATAAATGCTGGATTTTGAGCTGCTGACAGTGGATAAACAGCACCTCTGAAACAAAAATTAAAAAAAAAAATAATAAAAAAAAAAACATAAAACTCATAGCCTACTACTTAAGGATAAATTTTTTTATCCAAAATCAGAATCTTTTCCCTTGAAAAGTTGAATACAGTAGTTTTCAATCAAGCCAAATTGAACTTCCTTATATCATTTAGCAAAATATAAACTTTCTGTTATGAGGCAATTCACAGTTCCACTATTTTCTCATGATATCTCAAGGGAAGTCTCCAAAATTTTCTGTCATCCAACTTGCCTAGCAGGACAACCTCATCTTCACGGAAGCACAGCGCAGATCTTCACTGTCTTCTCAAAGCATCTCATCCAACATTTAGTTTGAGCTAGTCAACCCCCAAAAAGCAACTGAGTAAGAGGATTTGTACAAGTTTAAGTAAACCATTAGAGGACTGTTTGAATACTGAGACAAGCCAAAAGGAGATAGTGTACTTGGTAAGTAAAAAATATAATTTTCTTGATATATAAAAACACTTGTTAATCTAGACTTTTCTAGATGAAATACATCTGCTAAAAGCAAATCACACATGCATTTTTTTTTAACTTGATGGGATTTCTTTACTTGTTTTACTAAACAAGACTTTTACAAAATGTGACATTACTAAGCATGACTTTAAAATCTAAAATATTCTACTGAATGAAAAAAATAACAAGTTTTTGTTGCTGACATTGTATGAAAAATTGGTCACCCAAATTCACAGCAGTCTGCATTATTGCTTAGATATCATCCATCTCCTACCTCTGAGTCTATGCTTAGTTTCTCATTCCTCCCATCATAGTTGCTCATTACTGCTGCTTTTATGTTAGAAACATTTAGAAGATTCATCTTTATTCTTTATCACGCTGAGCCAGTTACTCAGAACACAGCAGTTTCTGGAGCTATTCCTTAATTATGTTCATTGCAAAAATAATGGCTTCATTTGATAAATACCTTTAATTTGAAACTTTCGTATCTCAATATCTGCACCAAGACTAAAATGTTGAAATCCATGGAAGGAACACATCCAACAATACACCTCTGCAAGGACTTCTTTGTTCGTTACTGTACCTTAATTTCTCCTTTGGGATTTGGTGGAAGAAAAGAAAAATAATGCCGAGAAAGGTGCAATACACAGGCATGATGTGAAGTCACAGCCTGTGCTTGCTATATAACAGGAAATTTTCAAGATAAAGAAGTAAAACAATGGGAGCAATGAGAGCATCCCTTACAGATTCGTTGTAGAAATTGCAATAAGCATCCTATTCAAATGAAGACCAAGTTCAGCACGAGGGAACTGCTGCCTAAGAGACCTAGAAAAGATTAAAGCAGATTAGCTAATGCTAGCTGAAATGGCAGTATTTTTACTTCAGTTTGGTTATTCTTGACTTGTGTCTTTAATGGGTAATGTTCATATTTGTTCTTTCTTGCAATCCAAGTTACACAAGTTGCTACGCAAGCAAAAGATAATGTTTTCAAATAGACTCATTGGCACATTAATCTATAGCAATATAATCAGCCTGATTTTTTTTTTTCATTAAGTAGTGAATGTAAGCTCCTTTGGGCATACAAGGTGTCATCAACTTTTTGCCAGTTTTGCTGACTCATATAAACATTTACACTTGTAAGCATTCATTTTCTTAGAGCTGCAGCACATTATGTACTAAAGGAGATCAGAAGTAAGCAAAATCATTTGGAAAACATATTCTAAATTTATATTGCTTCTGCTGAGAGGATTAATTTAACTGTCAGGAGACAGAATATATATTAAACCAAATAATGTTTATAATTCTAGAGACGAAATAACTCATTTTACACCACGTATCATTACCACACTTGCTTTGTTTGTATGTGCTCAAAACATTCTTTTATCTGAGCTCTGAAAGGCTATTAAGTTATTATTAAGAGAAGTTATTAAGCAGCTTTATGTTCAAGGGTAAAAGCACTTTGTGAGCTTGAAGTTTTTGAACATTTGATAAAAGCTGATGTTTTGTTTATGAGTTGAACAGCACATACTTACTGAAAACAAACAGTAGCTTCCTTTTCTAAGGATGTATACACTTATCTGTTTTGATGGCAAGGTGTATAGATAGTCTTATCTGAACTTAAGCTTCTCTTTCAAAGTCTGTGTTGCTCAAGCATCATTTCATCAAATCTGAAGCAGCTCTGTTATTTACTGAACGCCTCTGAAGGGTATCACAGGAGGACAACTCCCTTTTTGCTGCCATGTAACACCAGGGGCAGAGAGTATGGGTCATTTTGGTAGCCCTTTTCTTCTCCCCAAGACATGTGGGCAGCATAGAAACATGGTAAGAGACAGAAAAACTGCACCATAGTGGAAGGATCAGGAAAATCCATTGGATTCAGTATGGGCAGAGCTTTAAAATATTGAAATAGAATATTTTATAAAGAGACTTGACAAAAAATTATTCTATTTCTTTGTCCTTGGAACTGGACATAGACGAAATCTACCTCTCTATGGGAGAGACGATAGGCTGAATTCTATGTAAATTGATAGATGGCTGCATTTAGCATATATGTGTAGATTTACTGATGTTGTTTTATGATATTTCCACTACTTCTGAAATCAATTTTCACTAAATCTTGAAAGTAATGCTTTTGAATTACATGATGTCTCCTCCTGCACAAAAGCTGAAAAGTGGTTTGGCCTAGTTAAGGACTGAAGATTAGGAGTTACTCAGCTCACCCTGTCAGAGACAGAATAGGTCCTGATTTTATTTATCTTTTTTATTGTATTGACCTCATTCATATTTACCATTTTAAAGTACGTAAGAAAAACTTTAGGTGCATTTAGGCGGTTCAGAGAAATGATAATGAAATACTGAGCCATCTCTTTTTAAGGTCATCAGAACAAAATTGGTATGGGTGAGCCTTTATTCTTCACAGCTGCACAAATGAAGCTGACAGCTTCCACCTTTTACAAGTGGACTCCCCTCTGTGAGCACTGGTAGTGAACAGAAACATCTGGTAACTATGAACACTGTCTCACCTAAATTCCAGCTTTTATGTTATTATTTCAATAGTTCTTGATTTGATAGAGCACTGTAATTTTTTATATTTTCACAGCTTTATGATTATAATAGAATAAAAATATCTGGATTCTCACTGCCAAGAATATTTAAACTAATATTAATGTTTGTTCTTTGCACACTCCTAATCATAAGCTCACTGGGAGAGCAACCAGGACGTGTATGCCTTTTTAAAGAACAGTTATTTGAGTAGCAAACAGGTATCTATTAAACTGGTTACATGCAATTTTAAACATTTTCTGAGGGAGGATATTACACAAGTTCAGTAAACTGTGACAAAGTATGAGAAGTACATTTTAAACTTTCAGCAATAATTTCACTGCATCTGCACACCAGCCAAATAAAATGAAATTATAAACACTGTAGAAACAACTTTCCAATATTATCATTTTGTTCATATCAGTTTATTCCAATGTAAGTAAGTCTATACAGTAAGGAAGGTACTAGAACGACATTTGACTACCAGTGTTTGCTCTGAGAAAAATCAACCCAGCCTTGGAAACTTTCTGTTAGGAACTTGTCAAAACAGTGTGCTGGGATTCAGTGAATAACATGAGTTATTCATCTTGAAACTGAGGTGTTATGTCCATGCTGTTACTGATCACATATTTGCTGGACCAAATGAAGTGGGGACCAAAAGGAAATCTGAATTGTCTTCCAGTCTCAGTTCTACAAGTAATCAAGAGTGAATGTTGTCTTGAGGCCCAATACTACCCTATAGCTGTCTTATGATCTAAGTAAACCTTTTAAAAGTCAGAGGAGGAGGACTCAATGTAAACTTCTGTGACCACATTAAAAGTTTCCATCTTAAGGAGAGACACACATGGGAACCTGAGTGCCACAAACTCATCTTTGTAATATTCTCAGCTGAGTTCCTTTGCCCATGTAGGACACCTGAGCAGCCCGTTCAACACAGAAGCCTGTAAGATGGGAAGAAAAAGGTGGATGCCCACAATTTATTAATATTTTCATCCAGAGATGTGAGAGAGGACCTCAGAAGATCCAAGCTGGATCTTAGGAGATCCAAGTCTCCACATACCAGATAGCGTTTCGTCCATATAATGCATCCCATGCAGTTCCTCAAAGTCTAAGGCTATGGGGTAAGGGAAGGAAAACATCACTTCCTCCTTTGGTAGGCTGAAAAGCCATGTTGCAACCTGTCAGCTTGTAAGGGCACACAAAAAGTCAAGAAAGGAGCTTCTCAGTTAGTGAACTCCAATAGAGAGCCACCAGGGTACAAACTCTTATGATTTATGTTGCCAGAGAAGAGTGCCAGAAGGAATGCAGCCAGAGCCCCTACATTCTCTGAGAATTAGGCAATGACTGACCAAGGCTTTGAAAGGTCTAGCTGTGAGACTACAATCACCACTGTAGCACTTAAACACTAAATCTCTGTTTATCCCTTTATAGATCTGTCACTGGTGGTAGGCCAACTAGGAAGTTTATGGACTGCAAATCACAAAAAAACTGAAATGTTAACTACCTGGATGAACATGACGGAAAATAACCTTCCACAGTTACAAGCAAATGCAGCAGAAATGTGCCTATTTTTACTTCATATGCTCATTTCATTGAGGAATATTATCCAATTTACAAAAAAGTCTGAAAATCAGGGACCATATCAGAGACCAGTAGAGGGGATTAAATCTGCCTGAGCTAAACTCAGGGATAAACTGAGTTCTCTCTAATTACAACACTACCCTCAAAGGAGGGTCAGATTTCCACAATATCTGTGTTAAATTCAAATACACATTATCTACAGGAAGCAGAACAGTCTAATAAGTAACTTTGAAGGAAAAAAGAGAACAATTCTCCAGGCAGTTTGCTGATGGTCTGTGAATTTTTTTCTGACTTTCAAAAGAAGTCATCATTTTCAGAAAAAAAAAAAAGTATTTCTGATGGGACAAATGTGTATAATGGGCAGGGGCTGATGGCACAGGATTAAAAATGAAATATTCCCCTTATGGAAACCCTCATACTTTTGGCAAGATATGTCTGTCCGCGCCCTTCTGCTGAAGCATTAGAGAAAGCAACTGCTGGAAGTAGAATAATGGACTTGAAGGACCAAAAACCCAGTCTGGTGGAGTAGATTGTGGTTTTGTATTCAGAGCTATTTGACAAACCACACTGTGAATCGTGTCTGCAAAATCAGTACCTTGTTAACCTTTAAACAGGATTTCATACAGGCCAGACAGATCACAGCAGAGCCTAGTCAAGACTGCGGTCTTGTTTGGCTAGGTAATCAATAAACATGAGAAATTAAGGCTTGGAGGGAAGACAAACATGGCACTTATAGTGTGCCATTAAACACAGTGCAGAAACACCTGAACAAGCAGAGAGAAATTAACCCTACAACTTGAACCAGAGCAGCCACCTCTGCAACCCACTGAGAACCTATCCCTACAGATCTCAGTCCATAAGGCCCTGTTTCCCCCGGGCTCTCAGTCCACTATTACAATACAGAAAAAAGCTATGGGGCACAAGAAGTTGACAAACTTCACATATTTGCTTAGCTGAGTACTGAACATTTATCACAGACAATTCTTAATGTTTTCTTGCCCTTGCTTCCTTCTTCGTCAGGCATCTAATGCTGTTCCTTCCAAAGCTTTTCTAGAGCAGGTTCCTGGAGCAGCCAGCCAAGTGCACTATTAGCCCTGCCTAACAACTTGCAGCTCCATTTGTGTAATGCATTTGGTCTCTGTTCATTTGGATGGAGACATTACTATGGTCCCTGCCTAGTCGCTTGCTATGGTCAGCACATCTCAACAAAAAATACTAAATGGAATATTAGAAGGATTTGCCATTGAAAACATAAAAAAATCATCATAATAAAATATGAATAGCATTTTGAACCAGAGTCAGAGGAAGAAACTTTAGTAATAAAAATTAACAGTGTATCATCTTACTGCCTTACGGTCCATTGCTTATTGAGTTAGCTCAGTTTCCTCTTCGATGGAATCATAAAGGCTTCCAGTGGAGAAACAATTTGAAAGACATATTTGTTTATGATCTTTCACTACCAAGAGAGAGATCAAACCCATGGTTCTGAAACCATCTTTCAGAGAGGAGTGTAGTATAGAAGACAAGCTGCCTTCACTCAGCAGGGAGTGCTGATTGTACTAGAGTGCTGGGAAGAAACTCCTCAGAACATGCAGTTTTTCAAGGTGAAAGAAAATCCTTGTTAAATCCTGGCAATGAAAGAAAATGAGAAAGTATGATTAATAGCACCATTAAAAGTAACAAAATAAACCATGAAAACTAAACAATCTAGAGTCATGTAGGGAGCCTATGAATATGAACTATCCATTTAATTTATTTAGGTTTTAGTGGTTTACTACATTTCTAAACTCTAAAGGCTATGCAAATGTATTCCCCTTTTGACAGAGCAGAGTTTCCAACACACAAATATCCACTATCTCCCTGTACATTACCACTGGTACAAATAACACATTCCATGGCTATTTAAAAGTTGTCAATCCCTTTTGTTTTTCCTTCACTGAAAGTGTAGACTGGCACTGGAATGAGTTGACCAGTGGAGGATGAAGTCACTAGTGAGGTGGTAGAGTCACTGTCTCTGAAACGGTCCAAGGGGTGGATGATTGTGGCATTTGGGGATAAGGTTTAGGGGTAATTATGCTGTAACTAGATTGACTGTTGGACTAGATGATCTTGAAAATCTCTTCCAATCTTGATGATTCTGTGATTCTGTGAAATATCAGGGGATTTGGCTCCAGCTTGCACAAATTAACAGTGCTGATTTCGGTGTCCTGAAGGAAATATATGCCATTTAAAGAAGAGAAAACTACAAAGTTTCTACATAAAAACTTCTTTTGCCTTGTTTAAATCAAACCAGTTGTTTCTTCCAGTATTTTCTTTTAGAAATAGCAACACATAGGTTTACAAAGAAAATAAACATAAAGCCCTAAGTAATAGGTTTTTTCCCTAATTCAAAAAATTGATAAAAACCCTTAAGAATGTGACCTTTTTTTTGCTGGAACATTGAACAAAAACATATTTTTATTATTAAATATTCATTTCACATGGAGAAACATGCTTGAATTGAAACTTATTAAAGAGAGACAAACAGGACTCACTGGGACTTCTGCATTACACTGATACATAAAGTTGGAAAAAACCTCATAAAGGATGCTCAGTTTATTGCTTTTATCACAAAAAAAGCAGTAAGTCTGGATAAACATCTTAACAAGAATATTCCACAAAGCTACATAACTGTTAGATCAAAGCAACCTTGTTCTGCAACTGCAACCACTATTTCCAAATTTCTAGCTGAAGTACTATCTATTTATAACTAGACTCCTGAAAACACACATTCTTCTAGATCTGACTCAGATCCATTTTCCCACCATATAATTCTTTTTTTTTTTTTTTTTTTTTTGATTTACACAAATTAAGAAGGGACCCAAAGCATTCTCTTATAAATTATCTCTGTCCAGGGAGGACACTTTCTAGTTTCATAGAATAGAGAAAGAGGTACGGCCAGGCAATCAAATCAGTCAAATTAAGATCCTGTTCTTCTCTTAAAATTCATTTCCTGACACAGAAATTCTTACCCATTGTTACCCTCAACTGCCCAGCCACTCCTGAGGAAGGAATGCTTGACAAAACATTGGCTGTTCTGCATGATAGATCTTCTCACTTGGGGAAGACCAGACATCCCACCCCCTCTCATTTAAATTTCACACCTTTTTCATTTCCCGATTCTGATAGTATCACAGATTTCTCTTACTACTAATTAATAAGTCACTTGTTTCTGTCATCATGCTGTCATGACCAATTTTACTTCACCTAACAACTGTGTGCAGTGCTTTTCCTCTCCACCACTCATTCTTCTTCACCTTTATTAGTGGTTTCTCCACTAATGCCCTTGAATTTATTGCTTACTTTCAGCATCCTTTCTTCTTACCTCTGAAATGACTGACATTCCTGGAACTTGTAAATGTCAACTTTATAATTTGTGATAAAACAGACAAAAAAAATTCCTAAATTCTAATAAAGCAATCTCACAACCTTACTGTTACAGAATGGAAAAGTTTAATTTTTATGATATTGTTGTTTGTATTTCTGAGGCTTTTGTGCCATCTACATGCTGGCCATTCAAGATGATCAGGTCATGTTCCCCACTAGAACACATCAGGAAGCTTCAGAGTATATTTGACCTGAACAGTGACCTCAGCATTTAAGCAACATAATGGAACATTTTTTGATACTTCAAAGTATTGCCATAAAGAAACTTCTCTTATAGATAAGTTTTAACTTGATGCAAATTAGCAATAATTAACTAATATGACTTAGAGCACTTTGAGTGTAAAGAAACAGATCTTGTCTCACCTAGAGGTTTATCTGATTGCCAGAATTAAGGAGCTAATCATAAGAGGAATTATTTCTTTGGGGTTCTGTTATTGCTTTTATCTTATTACTATAAGCACCTTGGAAGAAAATAGATCTTCTAACCACATAACCTTGGCTTGTGCTTCACCTCAAAAGGCATGTATTTGAAAGACTGGTGCATTTTTCAGTCTGCAAACTATCCTCATACCCCTTAGGTTAACCAGCTACAGTGTTTCTCTCATGTGCCATATTCTCTGTTTATCTCTAAATTTTTTAAGTACATAATTTTAGAGATAGATATCATATCTGAAACATACCTTGCAAAAGCTGATAGCAAACTGCTGATAGGGAGGTCAGTCATCCCATGCATTTTTGTATGCCTTGTACTCCTGTAAAGGTCAGTTTCCTAGTGGTTTGAAAATGTAAAGGTTGCTAGAGGCTACAGTATATAGAATCACAGAACCATAGAATGGTTAGGGTTGTAAGGGAATATATAAACTGCATGCTAATCAGACACAGAGCATTGTATTCTGGTACAGAAGATTTATATCGTTTTTCTCTTAGTACAAGCTTAATTGGCTATTTTAACACCCCAAAGCTGAAAATTAATAGTTCGTGTTTGTCCTTATCACATCCATCCTATGAGACTATACAAGATAATTAAGATGTACAAGAGGATTTTAGAAAAAATTAAAGGAATTATGTCAGGGCTGGCAGGCTTAAAAATTAAGCATACTTGCTTGGCTGTTGAGAGAAATCTTGTTTCCTTGCCCCACTGCTCTGCCTACCAGCGACATTCTCTGTGAACTAGTCAGGCACAGAAATATTGCAAGTACTTTGTCAGTCTCCTTCTGCCTTTAAAATTTATAAAAGGTGGCTGAAATTACAAATTCTTACAGTACTATTAAGTTGATTAGGATATTATTTAAATAACTGAATCCTAATATATAACTTGAAAATTAAGCTTTTAAGTCTCATGAATCAGTCTTTTGTGACAGTTGGGTACACAGGCTGTCGTCTCTCATGAGGTTTTTCCACAGGCTAGCTTCAGGACACCTCAACTCAACTTCTGCTGAATGTTATGGGAATTTAATCACGAAATTCCCATGACAGTGAGTTTTCCTAGCTGGCCATGAACACCATAAATAATACTACTTTAGCTTCTGAAACTAAAAAGGCTTTTAACAGTGCTCCTGAATCTGTAGTTAATGTTTTGTAACAAATATTTAGACAGCTTCAGCCTGTTCCCTGGCAGAATAGCACACATCACTAACGCCACATTCTGGCAGTGGAAAGAACTGCTTAGGCTGAATGAAAGCAACTGATCCTTTGTCAAATCACCCCAAAGCAAATGAATACACCAGTCCTGTGCCCAAACCTGCAGAAAATGGGTCAGTGGCTGCCAGATTGAGACCTATGTCTGCTGATCTTACTTAAAACTACCATCACAAGGTGTCTTGATCCCATTCTCCCGAGCAATACCTGAACTGTCCTGGTTTATCTATCCCAGCCAGACTTCTTGGTCAGACGGCACAGCTGGCCCTCCTCTGGGAAGGGAGAAATGGGTTTCTGCAGTCCCCTCTGAAATAAAATGTAGGTAGAAGAAATTCATGTGTACTGAAGAATGAGACAAACTGCCCCCTGCACGTCAGGAGATCTGCTTCCTCCTGTAAAGAAACTTCTGTTTTAAACCAAATTGCTATGGTTTGTTTTAAACTACTGCAAAGTCTATGCTGATTTCACCAAGATAACACCCCATCTGTATTCAACCAGGCTTTCACACATCTCACACTTACCCCTCACCTTCTAGTGCCAACGTGTAGAGCTTTATTTCTCCTACATTGTGTCCATTTGTGGAAGGCACACACAGTTTATCAGCATGATTAAATAAATACTGGAAGCGGCATTGAATACTTCCTTTGGTCTAAAATGCAAGAGTTTACTAAGCATAGAGTTTGAAAGTGACCACTGAGGCAATTTTATAAAATGTAAAGAAGAGTAAAAGAAACAAACAAGTCTATAAGCATTTATTTTATTGCAAAATAAATTAACACAATTTTTTAAGATTCATCATAAACACTTTAAACTACTATTTCTACAGATGCATTTAAGAAGTTCTGAACACATGTTCCTGCTTGACACAAACTGCTAAATGCTATTTTCAGCTGCTGGAGCCACCAGTATCAACCACTTGTATTGATTTATCAGGTTCTGGCAAAAGGAAGTCAACAATTTAAGCAGTTAAACTCAGAAAAATATATTTGAAATCCATAAAATTCTAAATTCACCATCAGACAATAGGTAAATAGATAACTGAAGAACACATCCCACTGCATTCAAATGGAAGATAGAAATTTGTGTCACTTTTGAGGCACAGACTATTATTGTGCTAATCGCATGATCACTTGTACTACTACAGCAAACAAAAATGTACCTTAAATATAAAAGCTTCTTCGTAAAATTTGAGTTTCACAGGCTATAAGCCTTCTTTTTTGTAGCTCTTTCTTCACTGGTAGGTGAACTATAGAGGTTTGGTTGAAAAATAAGTTGTATTAACAATGTGACCCTATTTCCTAATAAACTGGCAGCACGTATTAACCATTCAAGGTAAAAGGCCTTAATATGAGAGAGCAAGAATGCTTATACAGGGAACAATGGTGTGGTGTGGCACCAGGCAATTTATCAGTTGGAGCAGCTTCAATGCTCAGAGCCCAGCAGCTCCATGTGCTGAGACAAAGGGTCTTTCAGACTCCTGAGCTGGTCCCATCCTAAGCCAGAACATCTTCATGGCAATATTGCAGGAATGCAAGGACACATCTCAAGTTAAACTAGTCCTACTAAAAGGAGACATCTATTGTCTCTGGTTCAGTGGCAGACTGTGTGCTCACACAGCTGAGCTCTAGGACTGTGCAGCTTCCAGCCTTTAAGTCAGGTGGGTCACCTGGGTCATTAAGGACCCTCTGCATCACTTTCTTCTGCTGTCTAAATGTCCTACAGGGAATAAACTCTCACTATCCACATAGAAAATGGAAGGACAGTAGAGGAAGAGGCACTTAGGGAGAAAGTGGCTGTAGATCATTAGTCAGCAACAAACTTCTAAGTCATTAGGAGAGAGTCAGGAGAGTCCCCCACCAGTACACACTACCTTAACTACTAAACTAGTTACCATTAGAACATTTTCTGTTCCCTGCTGGGATGTTAATCTCATTTACTTTGG
Source organism: Empidonax traillii (assembly GCF_003031625.1). Classification (NCBI taxonomy): domain Eukaryota; kingdom Metazoa; phylum Chordata; class Aves; order Passeriformes; family Tyrannidae; genus Empidonax; species Empidonax traillii. The sequence goes on from NW_020956551.1 coordinate 66,198, forward strand.
GTTTCCACATGAGATTTTTAGAGCTGTTGCCTTACTCATTCAGCTTAGTGCTGCCATTGGCTCCTACAATCATCCTATGGTCTTTTAATGTCACATCTTTTGCAATTGAAACAAAATATACTGCATAACTTGGTGACATAAAATTGATTGAGTTAAAACCTTCAAAACCACAAAGAAACCTAGGAATATAGTGTTCAAAAGAATACCCTCTATCATGGCCATGTTTTAGGTCAGTTTTGTTATAATAATGCATATGCAGCTAATAGAGAGAGTGGGAAAAACATCAGCTTTAACTCACTAACGCCAAAGCATTGAAGTCCTTCTGAAAAAGCTGCTCAACAATTTCTTGATCAGGAGAAATAAACCAAATCTCTCCCTGACTCAGAGAGATATAACAAGACCTCACTTTACAGACTGTATCAAAGCAGATTTCACAGGATTAGCCGGGGCTGTACTTCAGATGCAATGCTGATGTCCCTCTGGACAGATTATTTATCACAATATATTACAGCTGATTCATGGGTACTGAACGTTAAGGATGTTGCAAAGCTAATAATGATAGCTATGAATCCTAGTTTACCATCACTGCTCTGCAAGCATGTAATTCGTTTCAGGAAGGTGAGAAAGCTATTAAAAAGTAGCATAACGTGGCTCACTCTGTCAAGTAGTATAAGTAGCATAGGATACTCAGCATTTGTCAGCATCTTTCCTAGTTGTGGATATCTCTGAAGGGTAGTTCTCTTCCCCTCTAGCTGGGTGGGTATCTTGCTGCCTGTTCCTTAGTTACCTGTAAGAGAAAACTTAATTACCTATAAGACAAACTACATCTTATTCTGTTATTGATAAAAAGTTTTGGTTCTTTCAACTAGTATTTTACTACTCTATAACAAAGAGACCAAAACTGAAAGCTGTTTTGCTACTAAAAAAACCCCACACCTGACTTGTCTGCCAAGGATTTAGTTACAGGAACAGAAAGAGGACTAAATCCCCAGTTAATACTCAGAATGAATCATTTAGCCAACTTCAGGAGTCCATGCAAGTTTTTATGTACCTTTGCTCTGAAAAAGCACTCTATTCAGATTTCAATTAGAAGGTAGAAAAGCTACCTTTTTAAAGCATTCAGAAGTGGATTAAGGTAAAGGCACTATAGGTCTGCAGGTGATGTTTACAAGATATGCCAATCATGCTCAACAGTCCCAAACTGTTTGAACTTCCCTTCCTATCCTTTGCTATCCTTTGTCATACACTGTGGCTCATACCCTACTTCTCACTAGGAAGCATTCCTCAAAATACTTTTCTGGATTAATCTGCTTTTCTGGGTATAGTAGAAACCCATGACTAGCCCAGCTCTAAACTCAGTAACATTAAATCACAGTTCCAGTTTCCATTAGAGAAAACATTTCTAGCCTGCAAGAAGGCAAAAAATATAGAATGTGTGAGTCAAGAGTAATAAATACATATGTAAACCTGCCTGAAACAATAATTGTCCTCTGAATCCCAAAGTTCAAAGTTGTCAAAAGAAGTTACAAGGATATAAAGAAGGGGAAATCCATCTCGGAGCCTCTTTTGCCTTAAGCCTGACCAAAGACTAATGTTGACCCACTCCTGTGCAGTCTGCTAAATTCTGAGTAGGTAACTCCCACTAAGTTGCTCAAAATCTTGCAAAAGGATCACAGAAATCATATAAAAACATAGTGCATGTAGACTTTCACAGTGTCCCATACTCCTTAGCTGGCATACTCCAGTATGTACTCCAGTACATACTCCAGGCTGTCCTCCCCCATTCAGAGATCACAGAAAGATAGATTTTTCTTCCCACTGTAAATAGGCTTCGTCAGTTCTTAGAGAATGCAAATAATAGTCAGACAGGAGGAGAAGAAATGATGGTAGGTGATAACATTCTGTCATAAAATGTGTGAAATTAAATTTAAATTAATTTGGTATATTCATTTCAGGTAAGAAATAATTACTTCCAGCGGTTAAAAAATTCTTCAACATTTCAGACACAATAGTTATTAAATCTTTTCAGAAATTGCCAGTAGACTTTTAAAGCTATAATATAAGGGGTCTTTGCCTTAGAAAGTATATTCAGTCTGAAATAGAACCTGTAAATGGATTTTTCTTATCATCCGTGAAGAAGTGTAAACTTAATCTAGTTTATTCTTTATCTCAATTCCTTTTTAATTGACATCCTGCTTAAACTAATGAAAAACCACCCTCTCTAAAGTCACTGCCATTAGTACCTTATTCTGGCCTTGTCAGGAATGACTGACAGAGAGGTGAAGCTTAAAGAGTGATAGTTTGAAATCTTCCTGTTAATCCAAAGTCACTAAAATCTTAGAACTCTTCAGACCGAACATATAGCTATTCTTCATTGTAACTAACTTCAAGAGGATTTGAAACGGCAGATAACACGATTCAGTAAGACCTTGGTACATGCTTAAAACTCCACTTAAGAAGTCTCATTGCCTTATTAGATATTGTGATTTGTTCCAGGAAATGCTTCTAAAGAAGGCTGGGGAGGGGGGAACCAAAAGCAAAAACAGAAACAAACAAACAAAAAGAAAGCTCTAAATTTGAAACATAATCTTTTCTAACTTCTTGTTATTCAAGCTGCCAAAACAGCTGTAAGTCAGAGCCCAGATCCAGCCGAAAAAAAACACAGCTGAGAGGAAGCGAGGATGAGCCAAGCAAGCCCAACCTAAGTTAGTCTCACTCAATTCCCTTGACCTATGGCAAATGTATGTTTCCTGAACAGAAATGCAACTTGGTGCCGCAGGGCGTTATCTCTGTCAGAAGCACATCGCTTGGTTTACGTACCACATTATTACTCTACAAGACCATTGGGTTGGAGGAATATTTTCCAGTGCAAGGGATAGAGGGGTGACCCCTTCTAATGATAGCCAAGGGGGTTTGAGTTCTTAGAGGAAATACTTCCATTTTTCAAAATTTTGGGGCAAGAAGTAAGAAATAAAAACTTTGTTTAAATCTTTAGACTGAGCTTTTAATTCAGGGGTAAAAAGGTACATTTTATGCTGTCATGTATCCATTCTTTAACCAACTCTATTCATCATTTCACTCAATATGTTCAACACTGTTCATGAATTAAATACTAGCTGAGCATAATATAACATTTTTATTTTCTTGAAAGTTCTAGGAGTGTTTACATGCACTTATGTCTTCTATATGAATATTTTGCTTTTAAAGGTATCCTGGCTGGAGTGTTTTTTGCTGTAATCATTTGAGCTACAGCTATCAATGCACATCTTGGAAACCAGTGCTGTAATTCATTCTTGTCAGAAACAGATGGCTGAGGAAAATGAAAGCAACAACAGCAGTGAAAGACAAGGCCACCTGGGTCCGTCAAGCTGATGAGAAAAGCCTGTGAAGCTAATGCCAGTGATACCTGCAGCCAACTCAAGTAGGTTTTCAAAACAAGAGCTAGGAATCAGTCATTAATAAAGTGTGGGGGGCGGGAGGAAAGAAACTCCCTATGAAGCTGTAGGAGAAGCAGTCCAGGGAATTTCAGGCTGCCTATAAAACTTCATGAATTCACAGGGAAATTGGCTGATCAGGACTTGTTACTGCTGCTATTTCTGCTTATAGATAGAAAATGTAGCACGATGCTGAGGGAAATATATATGCATAGCAACCTACAGAAACTTGAGTCCCTGTGCTGCGCTTAGCAAAACTCACAAGGACGCCCCTATTGCACGTGCAAATGATACCTTGTGAGCTTTTAAGGTACAGTACTTTTGAAAGTTGTGGAGGTACAATCATAAACCACAGTATTAAGTGTGGCGAAACAAATGCCTTGTTCAAATAGCATTGCTAGTCACGGGTTGCAATAGCAGTTATCTGCAACTGCAGCCACTTTGAGCTTTTGGGTTTTATTTAAAAATCTTAATTGGAATTTTTATTACTCCCAATTAAGCTTTTTAATTAAAAAGAAAGTTGAAAGAAGCTGGAGGCAAGTATTGCTGAAACTCATATCTGCATAGGCTCTGAAGGGGAGAAAAAGGAGTTTTGTAAAATTGCAACTGTCAGCCAGCTGCAGCTTTCACTTTCAGCTTATTGCTGATCCCATTTACCTTGCCAGTGGCATGCTGTAAATGCAGATACACACGTCTAATTGGAAAAACAGGCTTTCAGCTTTAAATAGCATTATAAGAACATGAATACTGCTTCACTCCTGAAAAATGTGAGTTACATCATGTGAGTAAAAAATATTACTTACTGCCCCATCTCCACTTTTTTATTTCATTAGAAATTTGAGTCTGGTAGATATTTTCCTTTTCCAAGACGAGGGTAGATTCAACACAAAATGAATTAAATAACATTCCAGCAGACATGGGACTACACTCATATTTTTCTCCAGACCTCTAAATGTACAGACAGAACTGATAACATGTTCATAGAACAAGGACCCTTCTGACTATTCTTTATAGAATCCAATCACTGTTTTTGACCCAAAATATATTTAAACTTTTTCTTCAAACTCAGTTTCTCCATATAGCCTTTAATACTTTACATGGTTAAAAGAAGGAGTAAAAACTAATATGGAGAGATCTGCAACATTCAGCTGGCAAAGCAAAGGCTGGGAAACATTCTCAAATCTCAACAAATGAAACTTTTTACATAATTAATATCTTGGACCAAATATTTTTTAAAAATTAATACCATTCATTCTTGCACATTAAATTCTCCACTTTTTGGAAGTTTAGATACTTCATATCTAAGTCTACTTGAGGTTTGTTCAGATAGTAAAATTGTATTCTATCTTGTTGGATTAGAAAGATACTTACTTCACACCTAACTCAAGGTTTGTTCAGACAGTAAAATAGTATTCTATCTTGTTGGATCAGCCCTTGGAATTTACTCTACTGTTCCCACAGAATATCTGGTGAAAATATTTTTAAATATACTCAGTGAAAAAGAACTTATTTTTACTTTAATATATATGTGTCATGGCTGGGCTTTGTGAACGAAGATCTGAGAAGGGCTCTACCCACGCTTGCTACGAGTGCGCTGATGGCTAAAAAGGCCGATGTGAGATAGACAAGTCCAGTTGCAGAAGGTACAGCAGAAAGACTTCCCAGGTGATATTGATGAGACGCGATTCTTTCTGCATTGCCTTTTCTCCTCGAGAGTGATCCTGCGTGTGTTCTCAAAAGCAGCAGCAGCGTTATAGATGGTGTGCCTCCAGGCCTCCCGACTGGAGGCCAGGGTAGACCAATGGTGGTGATCAATATGGCCAAGGCTGAGGGGTTGTTTCAGGCAGTCCTTGTATCTCCTCTTCGGGCCTCCTCTGTTGTGGCAGCCAGTGGCAAGTTCCCCATAAAGCACAATCTTAGGGAGGTGATGGGCCTGCATCCTGGAGACGTGCCCTGCCCAGTGCAGCTGAGTTCTCAGCAGCGTGGCCTCAATGTTCGTGACTGCTGCCTATTCATATATATTATTAAAGTGCAACAGTTAGACAACAGGTTGTTGGTGAACTGATTTTTAAAGTTTAAGTTTAGGTATTTTGTTTCCCAGATATGAATCTCAACAGAACTGCTTTTTATCCCATACTTGCCTTAAGTAAAAATCTTACCAGGAATTATGCTTACAGAATAGATATGTTTTACAATAGAGCTCAGAGGATAAAGGAGTAGAGGAGAATGAAGATTAGCATTATATGCGCTTTTTTTAACATAGCTAAAGAGTGAAAAGTGAAGGGATTACCCAACCTACAAGCTGAAACATTTTTCTCAAGAGGCATTTAATTCCATGGGAAATTAAGGATTCAAGAAAGATTGATTTCCTCCTTGTTATTGCACTTAAAGTTGTGCTTTAAGTGAAGACTAGAGGGTGAAGTGCATAGGCAAACATGTACTGTTTTTCTTAGAACAACAAAAAACAAAGATTGAGGGATGTACACTTGCTTAGAAAAAGTTCAGATAGTGTTTTGATATTTTTAATGGAAATTATAAATCATGCTTTCTAACTCTTGAAACAGATAACAGAATCATCTACATACAACAATCTAAGATCTTCTGTGTTTTCTGTGTTTATCTTTCCATCCCTTCAATATTTAATTCTGAATATTTGTCTGTTTGTACATCAAGATCATTACTAAACAGCTTACTAATGGAATATCTTTCACAGATATTAGTAGTCCAAGGACCAGAGAGTAAATTATAATGCACAGTTTTAAAAATATGATGTCAGACTTTATTTACATTAAAACACAATTATTAACACCATACAAAACAGATATCAAAAAATTTGTCATGAAATATACTGCCTTTTTTTTCTCTGTGACTTCTTAAGCCAAAACGTCTCTGGACTGACAACACAAAAGGTTTCTTCTAGCCAGTGAACAGTCCTGTTGGAAAGGGCACAACTGGTACCTTCCACCCTGTGAATTATGAATGATAGTGAATTTTGCAGGCTGCTTGCCCCAGGGTCCCCATGGAAACCATGAGAGAAAGCAACCACCTCTAAGTATGGCTCTCCTCTACTCTCTTGCTCACACACGAAATGTCCACAGGCAAGAAAAGAGGGCAGCTTTGACTCCCCCTCCCAAGTATAGATTAGTTTAGCTGACACATGGGACGAGCCCCACAGAGAAAAAGAGCTTTGCTATTGGTCTGCGTCAATAGTTATCTAAATAAACTGTGTTTGATTCAGGAGCTGTACAGCTGTAATACTGTCTATAACTGAGGAGAGACTATGATATCGCAATTTACATTAAATGCTGTAATAGTAGCTATTCCAGACTCCCTAAAGATGCCAGTCATTTTATAGAACATAATCTTTTAAAAAAGAGGCCAACACATAGCATAATTTCTCCATCGTTCAGTGCTTCATTAAAAAAATTTTCTTTTAAAATACACTGCTGGCAATATTGTGAAAACATTTGCTCTGAATCATTGTTGAAATCTGGGACATTTTTTCATGTTTCTGAATATGATTTTATCTATTTTCTCATTAATATGTTTCCTAGATATAGACTGTTAACATTTAAATATTAATTATTAAATAATTTTTAGCAAGGATTACAATGACTTTTCTTTCATACAGGGATGAGGTTATGTTTGTGGGTTCTTTTGCAAAATGTTACTATTACTCGCTGAGAATCTGCTGTGACTATAGTGATAAGATGAGGACAAAAGTTTCAAAGACAATTTCATTTATTTTAAATGGATTGTGTTATCTGATATATACTGGAAAATGTCTTTAGCAAATGAGAAACCAATGCAAATAAACCATGTATAAATCTATATAACTGGCTTTATTGTAAGAAGAATTACATTATGTTCTCTGATAAACTAGGTAGAATTTCTTCTTTAAGATGTTAGCCCTCCTGTGGGGTGTGATACCAGCTGTGGGAACACTACCAGCAGGGCTCCAGCACCGTTCAGGAGTGGCTGGAGGGATGCTCATTTCTGCTCCAACCAAGTGAGCTTGGCTCTGACCTAAATACATGACTTTGGATAACATTCAGGAGCCATCCTCAACACAGCAGAGTGAGAAAGAAAACAAAACAAAACAAAACAAAAACCCCACCACCTTATTTAAATGAGTCTACATTTTTCCTTTCTTCTTACTAGGCTGGCTATAAATCTTTGCCTTGCCTAATCTTTCCATCAGTCAATCTCAGTCAGGGAAGTCAGGGCACTTAAGAGCTGGTTTGGTTCCGAGTAATTACCTGAACAAAAGACCATCTGGGATTGGACTAACTGTTGGCTCATCTTTATTCAGCAGCCCTTTCAGATCATGAAAGGAGAAACCTGGAAAGTACAAGGGAGGAATTGTAAAAAACAGGACAAATTAAAGGGGAAAAAATATACTGTAAATGTACACCGTAAGAAAAAAAGGTAGAAATGCATATATGTTTTTAGACTAAAGCACAGATTTATGTGATGATAGAGAAGCTGCAGAAAAAAAAAATAATCAAGAAGGCTTCAGCACTAAATTTCTTCTAAAAATAAGAAATAAGAAGACAACATTTCAGCTACAAATAAAGAAAGACTCATTTGGGCTATCTGAAACCCAGAGTTAACTGCTATTTTTAACTGGTGGTGAACAGGCTGCACCCAGCTGGCGACCGGTCACCAGTGGTGTCCCCCAGGGATCAGCGCTGGGTCCAGTCCTGTTTAACATCTTTATCAATGATTTAGATGAGGGGATTGAGTCCATCATCAGCAAATTTGCAGACAACACCAAGTTGGGAGGGTGTTGACCTACTGGAAGGCAGGAGAGCTCTGCAGAGGGACCTGGATAGGCTGGAGAGTTGGGCTGATTCCAATGGGATGAGTTTCAACAAGGCCAAGTGCCGGGTCCTGCACTTTGGCCACAACAACCCCCTGCAGCGCTACAGGCTGGGCACAGAGTGGCTGGAGAGCAGCCAGGCAGAAAGGGACCTGGGGGTGCCAACTGACAGGAGGCTGAACATGAGCCAGCAGTGTGCCCAGGTGGCCAAGAAGGTCCATGGCATCCTGGCCTGGATCAGGAACAGTGTGGCCAGCAGGAGCAGAGAAGTGATCCTTCTCCTGTACTCAGCACTGCTGAGGCCACACCTTGAGTATTGTGTTCAGTTCTGGGCCCCTCAGTTCAGGAAGGATATTGAGGTGCTGGAGCCGGTCCAGAGAAGAGCAATCAGGCTGGTGAAGGGACTTGAGCACAAGTCCTGTGAGGAGAGGCTGAGGGAGCTGGGGTTGTTTAGCCTGCAGAAGAGGAGGCTCAGGGGTGACCTCATCACTCTCTACAACTCCCTGAGAGGAGGTTGTAGCCAGGTGGGGGTTGGTCTCTTCTCCCAGGCAACCAGCAATAGGACAAGAGGGCACAGGCTTAAGCTCTGCCAAGGGAGGTTTAGGTTGGATATTAGAAAGAACTTCTTTACAGAAAGGGCGATCAGGCATTGGAATGGCCTGCCCAGAGAGGTGGTGGATTCACCGTCCCTGGAGGGTTTTAAGACGAGGCTGGATGTGGCACTGAGTGCCATGATCTAGTAATCACAGTGGGGTTGGATAAAGAGTTGGACTTGATGATCTCAGAGGTCTCTTCCAACCCAGTTAATTCTATGATTCTATGATTCTGTGATTCTATGATTTTAAATTGAGATGGAAACTTAATCTTTGATCACATAGCTCTCCTCATCAACAAGGCATTTAATAAACTGCAGAATTTCTTTTTTTTTAATCCCCTCAACCACTTTGAAAAGTCTCTGACTCACCCCGATGTGAGGTGAAAAATATTCTAAGATAAACTCAGAAAATTTTGTATGATAAGAAAATTGTTTCCTACTCAGGTCTAGTTGAAGCTGAGCTTTGAGTCACACTATGTTTACACATTCCGATTTAGTGCTCCACTCAAGAAAACTCCAGTGGGCAGTGACCTTGTTTTAAATTATTTGGTAAGAACCTCAAGGACAATGATTTTTACCAGTATTCTCAGGTGGAAACTTCTCCACTTTATTATATGACTCTAGACAACTTCATACCGTAATGAACTTCTTTAAGGAGATATTTACCATTAGAGAAGTTGTTTCATTTATGTTGAGCTTTAGCTTCATCTCTCTCCTGTACTTTTCTTTGGGTTGAATCACTTTTTATTACTTTCAAAACTCCAAGCTTCTAGATTTGTTAGAGTTCTCACAATGGGCAGTAATTGTAGAAATGGCAGAAAAGCCTTAAGCACAGCCTCAGCCTGGTCGAAGATGGAGCCAGAGTTCACACTCCTCCAGTGGCCAGCGCATGGTCTTCCCAGAAGAAGATTTGCAATGAGTGTCTCAGAAGCTACAACCACACAAATGTGAATTGCTAGCTTTTTGGACTTATCCATCTAAGCTTTAGCTTGTCTAAAAAGTGAAAGAGAGAGAACCTTGTCTATAAAGTACTAAAAAGTGAAAGCTCTTGCTACTTCCACGTATCTTCAGCCTGGTTTTCCGTTCTGGAGATTAAGACCTTCATGTGACGCCAGTCTCCACCTCTCTTGGTCTGACAAGGTCTGATGAATATCACCAGAGGCAGGGCAAACATAGGAGAGACTACTGCAGCATCTTAATCAAAGCAAAACAAAAAGGGACCTGTATTCTCAATTACAGACAGAATAGCCAATAAGCTGTGTTCAGTGCTCTGAGCAAATTAAAGTATTCGGGATTTGGAGGATTCTAGAACAGGCTAAGATTGTAAAGGAAGGAAAACCTTCAAAACCACTCTTTATTTGTCCTGTAAAAACCAAGAGATTATGATTTCCTATGAGTCAGGCACTGAAATAATTAGAAATGTAACACTCCACCTCCACCCGACCCTACAGAGTTACAGATCTTTACCAGTTGTATCATTATTGCAGGGTAAAAATATGTCAGTCAGATAATCTGTGCTAGATTCACCCCTGCTGGCACAGAAGGTTGCAAATAATTTGAATAATTGCTGTAGATAGCAGATGGTAGAAATACTCCACTAGAAGAGTTTCGAATATAGCTTAATTCAACAATGGGAGTGAGGAAAGTAGAGAAAAAGTTCAAATAAAATCTGCATAAAATTAATTTAATAATAATCATAATAATAGAAAATTAAAATTAATGGGGAAAAATGATGTCAAAATTGCTATTTGGGGTTATTGCACTCTAATGGATGCCACCAGATTAAAGCAGTCTGGTTTGCATCACCACTGTCTCTAAGAGTGCCAATATAGCTCAATACCATCAGTCTGGTGCCACATTATAGTATTTCTGGCTTTTGCCAGAGCACTGAGTCAAATGGCTCTCCTGAGTTTCCCAGCTCTTTTTTGCCTTTGCACATCATTATCAGATGCTCGGGTGCCTCTCAAGGATGAGAAATGCTCAGCTCCTTGCAATGCAGTAACCTCCCAGTCCAGTGCCTTGCCCCAGGGCAGAGACCCATGAAACTCAGGGTTGAACTGAGTTTCTCATCTTTACACTCCTCTATTTCCAATGGAAAAACTGCAATAAGGTGTGCCCTTCAATGCCTGGAAACCCTAGCCAGATCACAACAGCAGAAATGGGTCACAGAATCAGTGCTACAAAATAATAAATCACCAAAGATGTAGTTCTCCGGTGGAACTTTGCTGCTGTAAAGTCAGGGATCTGAAACTGAGTGAACCTTGCTGAATGCCCTTCCTCGGCACTGCTGTGAACGTTCATCATATTTGTCAGATTAATAAATTGTAGTGAGAGCACAGAAGAACACGTCTGAGAAGGACACCATAAATATGTTTTGATACAGGTGATAAAAACACTGCAGAATGAAGAGCAGTTTGGTTAAATTCTTTATAGACTACTGATGATTAGCTCAAATTTCTTTCTGATACTCTAAAAGCAAACCTGAAAAAGACACATAGTTTAGTCAATTCATAAATCACCTCATATCATCTTGAAAAACAGCACAAATTCAACCTAAATGTGGCAAAGAAAGTTGACAGCGGCTAAAATATTTGACCTTTTGCAAAAGTAAAAGTCAACAAAGAAGGTTTGTACCTTGAAATAAATAGAAAGACATAAAATTATACAAACCCCATGTATTTTACTTCAAATTCTGGGGTTCACCATCCTACGTATAATATAATGTAAAACTGTTTAAAATAACTCACTTCAATTTACATCGCAGCCTGTCTTAGATACTTTAAAGTCAATAATGGGAAGAATGGGTATACATACATTTGGTGGTAAATAAAAATCAATAAATCATAAATGTTTGCAATTACATCAGAAAACATTTGAAGCTTCTACCCATATCTGCAAAATTTAAGTCACACTGCAAGCTTTTCACCAAGACATACAAATTACAGCATTTATAGTAGCAAATCTACTTTATTGCCATTTGTTTCTCTTTGGAAATAATAACTTTGCAGCCTTTGCATTTCTGTACACAAATGGTTGCACAAGGCATCATTTTAGAGACTTTGCACTACAAGAGCCATGTGTATTCATTGCCACAATGCACACTCACAGCCACTGTTTGCCTTACAAAAGTTTCAAAGATCTACAGACAAAAACCAGCAGAAAACAATACAGGTAAAAAAAAATCCAAAGGTTTTGTCTATGTCCTTAAGCAATGAAAAAGGCTTAAAGAAGATCAAGCACTTCAAATACTGCAGCCTGCTCCACTGGAATAATTTTTAATCAAATTAAACATGAACTGAATAAAATTAAATTAAGAGTAAGGGAGTTTATGATAAAGATTGCTAGATTTCAGTGAGTGGCCTGCTTCAGCTTCTTTAGGTTAAGTGTCATTATTAGCTGCAAAAGCAGCTTAATTAGAGGAGGAAAAATTCTGTGAGAAAAAAATTGACAGTGTTTAAAGCTGAAGACACTCATATTTCACACAAAGAAAGTGTGTTGCAGAATGTTCTTAATGTACTGAAAATGTATAAGCTCCAAGTCAATGGTGAAGGAGACATCTGAATACAATATACTATGGTAACAAGGCGATTAGTGTTTGAGTTTGTAGTGAAACAGCTAGACTGATTTGACAGTAAAGAGCCCACACGCCAGAACCAGCCAGAAGGTTACTTTGAGGAAAGAAACTTCTGGTACATCTACAGAAACAGAAACTGTAGTTGGGCTTACAGGTATTTTACAGCCTTCCCCTTATACCGGGGAATTTAGGCTAGATATTAGGAAGAAATTGCTTATGGTGAGGGTGGTGAGATACTGAAACAGGTTGCCCATGGAAGCTGTGGAAGCCCCAACCCTAGTTCTGTTCAAGGCCAAGTTGATAAAGCCTTGGGCAGTCTGGTCAAGCTGGAGGTGTCCCTGCCCATGCATGGCAGGGGTTGTTGAGACTAGATGATCTTTAAGGTCCCTTCCAACTCTTAACATTCTATGATTCTGTGATAAACGTGTACCGGTACTGCTGAGAAGAGGCAACACTGTTACCTCTGAGCCTAACGAGACACAGAGGGCGAATACTTAAGGTCAATAAACCTGTCTGTGACATTCTCGGGTCCCAGGCAATGCCAGGCACATAAACCACTTTAGAAATTAAAATTCTCCCTTTTGTTTAATGACTTTGACAAGGAATATAAGAAGATGAGATATTTGTATTTAAAGATGGATACAGGAAATACAGGATTTAAAGGAAATACTGTATTAATTTGCTTTCAAAGAGCCTAATTTCCCAGGATGACTCAACTAATCACGTGCATGCCACCTGGAGACACCAAATACTTTTGGCTTGCTTAAGACAGGGAGAAGGAGAATCAGGGAATGCATAAAACGTACTTTATGATATACGATATGGAATCTTAATAGAATCATAGAATATGCTGAGTTGGAAGGAACACATCAGGATCATCAAGTCCAGCTCCTTGGCCCTGCATAGGACACCCCAAGAATCACACCATGTGCCTGAGAGTGTTTTCCAAGTCTTCTTGAACTTAGACTTGGTGTTATGACTACTTCCCTGGAGAACCTGTTGCAGTGCTCAACCACCCTCTGGGAGAAAAACTTTTTCTTGTTATCCAACCTAAACCTCCCCTAACTCAGTTTCCTATCATTTCCTCTGGCCACAAGAGTGAAGAGATCTGTACCTACCCCCCTGCTTGCCCTCATGAGGAAGCTGTAGACTGCAATGAGATCTTTCCTCAGTCTCCTCTTCTCCAGGCTGAATAGACCAAGTGACCTCAGCTGCTCCTCATTAGGCTTCCTCTCCAGACTCTTCAACATCCTCGTGGCGCTCCCTTGGATGCTCTCTAATAGCTTTCAGTGATCCATATGAGTATCCTGCTATATCCACAGTCTGGATACGATGATTATGTGAGATTTTTTCCTAATTGAGTCAATGTCAAGGGTAAAAATGAATGTTTCAGAAAGCAACTCCAACAGTTTGATGCTGCATACAGGTAGAAAGCACTACTTTCTGATGATGTGCTGGATAAAAACAGCAGCAGTTTCCTTGCTACAAGGAAGAAGTATCTGCATACATTCTCCAGAGAACTGCTCCTTTCAGCTAACTATTGCTAACTACTAGAAACAGAAGAAGGCTTAATATACTCCATAAAAACAATCAGGAAGTTAAGCTTCAAGGAGTAGGTATAAGACAGAGTCTCAGCTGAGTTGAATAAGCCATGAGCAGTGTATGGCAAAGAAACACCCCATTTTCTTAACGACAACAGCACTACAGGGAGTGCAAGAAAGCGGTGGGGCCTTTAGCCAAAGAGGGCTAAGATGCTATAAACTGCACTGGAGCAACTTATGCAATGCTGATGCAAAAGTGCAAATGCAAATCTGGGACATGGGTGCAGTTCATCGGATACAGAAGTAGCAATTTAGGAAATGAAGTTCAACAGAAATCAACAAGATTGATAAACACAGTATATAAGGAGAGAACATAGAGCAGTAGGACTGGTTTCATTTCAAACAGAGAAGAGGCATAATGAGATTATGTGAAAAACTGTCACAAACATGCCAGTGATTAATTGTTTTCTGTGTACCCTCTGTATACAAGAAATCAGCAACACTGGTAAAAACGAAGATTTCTGTAATGTATATGAAAAGTCTGTCTCTTTATAAGGACAGTTAAGTGCTGAAGAAGCTGGGGAAGTTAAGAAATCCTTTCATTCAGAGTTTCTTAAGAACAAACGAGGCACTATTTGTACTCTTGCCATTTGAACTTGTTCTTATAGTGTCAGTTCAAGAGATTCAATGATGCTGCAGATTTCTCTTGATTCTTTCTTATCAGCATCTCTTTAGTCATGGGCACATTAAAAAGCCATGACCATATTGCAGCTATAATATGATACATATGAATATATAACTGTGAAAACAAAATGAGAACACACATGCATTATTTCTTTTTGACATTTCACGAAGACAAAGCTATTTCTATGACTTCTAGTTTGATTCATAATTTTTAACACTGAGAGAATAACCACACTGGAATCAAGACAAATAATAAAGATCAATAGGAAGAAATACTCAATCATCTTATTTTTAATAGGTAAACATACATGAAACAAAGGCATGCATAGTGTTAGATATGTGTAGTATTTTACATCAATATATTTCAAATTCATCTAACTTAATGATGTCCTTTTATAAATTCTCAGAAACATCCAGAGAACTAGATACGTACAATATAATACAATCATACAGCTTGAAATAGACAACTTTATAGAAAATTAATGATTTATCATAAGATGAAACACTAGGAGTCAGTGAAAGTACCAAAAATAGGAATCACAACACATCAGAATTCATTCTGACTTGTGTACAGTAGCTCACAGATGTCTTTCCGATTGGAGGCCTTAAGTTTCACAGGACTACAGAAAACAGATGTGCCACTTGCTTAAATAATGAAATCCTGTGTTTTGTGCTATTTGGAAATCTCAGACTGCAGGCTTCATCTTATTAAAAAGGTACTGGGAATTATGTGGATATGAACAGAATCACAAAGGCATTGGTGTTGGAAGGGATTTCATCATCTAGTCCAAACCCCCCCCTCTATAAAGCAGGTTCCCCTGGAGCAGGTAGAACAAGACCACACATCCAGGTGGGTTGAGAAAATCTCCAGAGAAGGAGATTCCACAGCCTCTCTGGGCAGCCTGTTTCAGTGCTCTGTCATCCTCAAAGTAAAGTTATCCCTCATATTCAGATGAAACTTCCTGTTTCAGTTTGTGCCTTGTTGCCCCTTGATCTGTCACTGAGCACCAGTGAAACAGGTCTGGCCCCATCCTCTTGACAACTGCCCTTAAGATATTTGTATGCATCAATAAGATCCCCACTCAGTCATCTCTTCTTGAGACTGAACAGACCCTGCTTCCTCAGTCTTTCCTCATAAGATAGATGCTCCAGTTCCCTCATCATTTTGGTAGCCATCTGCCAGATCTTCTCCACTAGTTCCTTGTCTTGAACTGGGGTGCCCAGAACTGGACACAGCACTCCAGGTGAGGCCTCCTCAGTGCCGAGTAGTGGCACAGGAACACCTCCCTCCACTTGCTGGCAATGGTCTTCCTCATGCACCCCAGGGTATCAGTGGTCTCGACTACAACAGCACACTGCTGGCTCAGGTACAGTTTTTCGTCCTCCAGGACCCCCACGTGATTTATAAGCTCTGCAGAGCTACTTTCCACCAGGTTGGCCCCAGCTTGCACTGGTGCCTGGAGTTATTCCGCCCTAGGTACAGGACCCTCCATTTGCCTTTATTGAATTTAATTATGCTCCTCTCCACCCAACTCTCCAGCCTGCCCAGGTCTCACTGAATGACAGCACAGCACTCTGGTGTGTTGGCCACTCTCCCGGTTTTGTAACATCAGCCAACCTGTTGAGGGTACACTCTGTCCCTTCATCCAACTTGAACAAGACTGCATCCAGTAGTGACCCCTGGGGAACACCACTAACCACAGGTCTCCAACCAGACTCTGCACCACTGATCACCACCCTCTGAGCTCTGTCATTTAGCCAGTTCTCAACCCACATGACTTTCACTCATCCAGCCCACACTTCCTGAGCTTCTCTACAAGGGTGTATTAGATGTATATGGCTTTAGAAGCAACACAACAAGAAGGGCTTCAGTTACAGCTCATCCCTGCTCCTACACATGAAATGCCTAAAATTTTCTGTGTGTTTCCTGGACCTGAGCAATAGTGTGGGGTATTTGGACACAGCCTCTTCATTGCTTTCCTACAGAACTGGATGTTCAGAAAATGGAAGATGCATTTCCAATTTACAAACTGATTATTTAGGACCACATTTGAATGCCTTGGTGTCACTTGAGACACACTAGAGTATCTGACAAATCCCTGCAGAGCTGGTATATATTTCACACAAGACCTCTGTGCGACCGATTCACTTCTGGAGACTGATGGAGAGAAGCCCTCCATAGCTCAGATGGTTCTAAATATTCAAGCATGAGCAAATGAATCAAGCCCAAGGACACTTAATTTGGATTTCAGCCCTGTCAACGCATCCACCAGTCTGAAATGTTCCAACCATAAGAGGAGATGCTGACAAAAATAGCTCCGTACCTCCTCCTCTCTATCTCTCCTGAAGAGACATGAAAAGGAGTCAGGGATAGCGTAAGTAAGTCAGCATTGCTCAGCTCCAGGAACAGGAGGCAACAGAGTATGTTACTTTGGGTAGAAATACAGTCTGAATGACAAAATACAACATAACATGGACCTCCTTATGTGAAACCTCTTGAGAATAATAATGTGATCACCTTTTTCTTATTATTTTAAATGGATTATTACACAGCCTTGACTTCCCTAACCTCTATAGAAGTATTACTCCACTAGGACAATAATAACCCAGTGGTAAATTATATTAATTCTATAAATAGCATGAAAAATTGTGGATAACCAAAGAGGTTAATCCCTGTTTAATCTCCAGTTTCTGTGCTAGTGTGGTATAAATCTGATGGTAAAGGTGAGGGAAAAGGTAGCAGAATAAAGCCCTGCATACAAAATGTAGTAATTTGAAAGTTTGCTTTTGCACTATAATGTTTCATAAAAGGCTAGTGAACTGACAGTAATTGTAAAATAAGTACTAAAAAGAATAGCATTTATCTGCCCTTTCTGGCATGCTCACTTTGGATGCAAGAGCCTAGGGAAAGATAGAAATACTGCAGCTGAAATGCACATATCATTTGTTCTCAGTACAAGAAAAAGGCTCCTCAAGGGGCAGCTAAAATACTCAAAGGATGTACATTCTATACATCCAAACAACCCTCAGATTACTCTGTCCATAGAAATGCAATGTGAGGTAAAGCAGATACTGAAAACAAGTATTTATTCTCTGCATAGTATTTCTTGTCTCTCCCTGCTGCTAATATTATTCTTATGACACCAGACACCGCATAATTTGACATTTCAAATGTATGGCACCTTCACAATGATACATGAGGAAACATTTACAGAGCCAGGCACAAGAAGCAAAATTAATACTGAAAAGCAAATGATCTGCTTAGATTGCCTGCTATTCCTCAGTTTGCAGGGTAAATATTCAGTGTAACAGTTAAACTTTGGAACACAAATAATTGATAGCTTTCAAGCAATTACTATAGATATTTACCACCTACCTATTTAACTACTTGGGTTTTTGCCAGCAGCAATGTTATTTTGCTGCAGGCATGTCTGGCTATATGATCAATTGGGGTTAAAAATAATCATACACTGTGAATCAATTATGCTCTTTATGTAAAGGAATTAACTTTAAGACTTCATAGAGAAAAGATTGCAAAAACCCAACTGAAGAAAATAGTCCATGGAGGTCACTCAACCCTGCCCAAACTATTTGGTCTTCTTTTGGACAATTTCAAAAACAATTTGTGAAAGGATTTTTAAGAAATAGAGTGAATGTTTTTGCTAGGCTGTCTTGCCTTTCCACCCTCTTCACTCCCCTGGGTAGCACCTCCTGCTCACACAGGACACATCCTCACGCTCTGTTTGTCTTAAGTTCAATCATCTTAAAAGAGTTTTTCTGAAGGTCAAGAAGAAACAAAAAGCATATATCAACATAAGTGTGAGTGAGCGCCAAGAAGGAATCAGAGAAAAAACAATCATGTCCTGGGTAGCAGGAGGACAGAAAAAAAGGAAAGCTTCACTCACTAAAGTCCAACACTCCAACCAATCATTGCTTATAACATAAATCAGCAGAACAGATTATGCAAAAATTATGAAAACACCAGTAGTAATATGTCCAGTAATCTCATCACAGCTAATGTTTGCCTATGGAATGCTTTGGACTACATTTTCAAATGGTAGCTAAAATGGATAGCTGCACTGCTGCAAACTAAGTACCAAATGGTTCTTTCCCAGATCAGTATTTTAGGGCGACATGACAAAAGCTAGATTCCTACGGCCTTGAGCACTGCTAGATTAACTTTTTGCAGGTGATCAAAGGTCTGTAATCTTCACAGAGTGCAGCTGACTCAGCACTACTGCAACACATTGTTGCCTTATACAGTCACAGCTAGGACTTTGAAACGGCTAGAAGGTTATCAACCAAGATCTTCCTAATGTTAGATCGAGTCTCTATATACCTCCAGCCTTCTGGATATAAAATTCTATCAGTTCAAAGGCGTTAGTATATATATACTTGGTTGTAATAAGCTTTGAGAAGCTTTTGCTCTTGTGTGACTCTGAATGCAGGCTTCTCCAAGTGAAGGAGGTCAGAGAACTATTCCTATTTATCTCATATTCAATCCCAAATTAACAAAATCCTGATGCAATTTCTGGGTTAATGCTAATTTATATTATCCTTCATTATATTTAGTTTTTCCTTAGTTAAAAACAAAACAAAACAACTAACATTGGGATCAACAATTTTTTCATTCTCTAGACACTCAAATCTGCCATCAAGTATCAGACTGTGTTCTGAAATTTTGATAATAAAGAAAATAATCTTTCATTTAAATTAGGTCTTTTAATGTCCCTTAGTAAGTTATTTAAGGTTTTAATTTATATTTTTAGTTACTGCTAGAGAGCTCATTAACTGATCAATGCATTATATAATGACAATAACATAATATATTTCTAAAGTGGAAATTAGAAGCAGAGTAAAGCTCAGTCACAAACTCCTATTAAGCCCTAACCCTGAAAATGAAACCACATGGAGAAAAACTGGTTTTAGATGAAGAAGAAAAAAGATAAAGTCAGCTTACATTCCAGAGAGGAACAAAGCCACTTTACCTGGTCCCGTGTAGAAGGTCCTGTAGTGAAGTCTCTAGACAGTCTTTTTCCTCCTGTAAAAGGAATGATCAATAAATATCAATTTTCTTTAGAGAAAATTCTCTGTCTATAAGCAATTTCTCACCAAGTTGACAGTTTTTTTTTTTTTTTTGAGTCCCAGATCAGAGCTATTAGGTTGCATTGTGGTGAGAGCTGTGTCCTTCAGGAACACTTTCAAAGTCGTTATCCCTCACCTATAAGTTGCCTCTACGACTGGCATCAAAGGGATTTAAGCTGCTAATAAAGGCCTGAATTCCCAGTTAGGTCCTGCAGCTTGCACGGCTCCCATGAGCTCCTGCCCCAGACCTTTATTGAGACAATGCATCTAGACAATATTTTTTCTCTTCTTAACTCAGATTATCAACAGGTCAGATTCCAACTCAGGAGCTCAAGGCTGACATGTCTTCAGAGATAATCAAGAGAAGTAGATTAATTAACATATGATATATATTCTTATTTTGGCAGCTTGACAGTGTTTGGCACTGAAAAACAGAAGTGTCATGGGAGGTAAAAATAAGACTTGTTCTCCTATGATTTCTTCAGGTCTCTATGATGTCATCAGGTGTTATGATTCATTAAACTAAAAAGATTATCCTAGACAAATAAGATTAATGAGTAATAATGCCAATTACACATCTAATGAGACTGAAACCATTACACTAAGTTTTACATTATTGCACATGAAAACACCCTATATATGCAGTCACTGAATGTGGGACACAGTCCACATCGCAGTCCTGTCCAGAGCCAAGTAGCAGCACAGTGTTCAATCTGGCAGTCATGTTGCCCAACAGCACAGTCAAAAACATCCACATACGACCAAGAACTAGGTTGGAGCACTCTGGAAGTACAGAGAAGGAGGGATCTGTTCAAAACAGGAAGAGGATAAGATTGGGAGAGAGCAAGAACACAGACCAAGATAATTTTTAGTGTATGACATATCCTAAAAAAAAATTGTAGTTCAAAGCTATGTTTTTGATACAAAATTGTCGGGTCTAAGCAAACAGTTTGCATTTTGCTGAGGGACAGATCTCATCACAGTGGTCTCTTCTGGACATGGAAAGTAAAACCAGCAGCCAGTAACAGAAGAAATTGGTACAGTTTACACTGAAAGAATTCTGAAGCTGTCAGGAGAGAAGTAATGTGCTCCCCCTTCCTAGTGCTGAAATAAGAAAGTGAAACTTTGTAGTTTCCAAGGTAATATTGAAGCCTAATATTTTGCATGTCTTTGGCAATCAATCACTTCCTTAAAGCAATGCAAAATAACTGTCTAAGTGAATATAGGCAAAACTATGCACTTGGAATCTTAACAATTAATAGCTTTCATCATAATCTGAAAGAATAATAAACTCTTCACCAACAGACATGAAGTAAAACTGATTTGTTCAGCATAACTTACTTGATGATGTTAAAGCCAAGCTGCATGAAAAAAAAAAGAAAAAAGATAGATTTATGTATTCTCTAGTATGAAAAATGTCAAATAGTATTGGGGAAAAAAGCTATATCCAGTCTTGCAGGAAGATGATTCTCCATCCACCCCTTGTAGTCACTGAAGTCAGACACTTTCATTACCCATTATGCTGAGGACTTTTATTTTTCCCCTTTTGGTGAATAAGTGTTGAATTACCCATATCCATGAGCCAGCTTAGTAAATGCAGTGGCTGCTGCTTGACGAAATAATCATAAAAAGTTTTTCTGTGAGGAACTCCAGACATTTAAATACATGGAAGCTGCCTCTTCAAATAACAGAGATTTATATTCCATTCTGAGAGGAGTATACACATATTCTAAAAATCACTAGTTGATACTACATGCCAATACACATGCTCAGTGAATGCTTGTGGTTTAAGACTTTCATAAGAAAGACGCATTTAGCAATCTTCAGGGACGGGATTGATGAAAATGTGAGAAGAAATCACTAGACGAGGACTTAAAATCTTCTGAATTCTCAAGGTCCCATATTCCATATGGATTGGATTTTGAGTTGATAGCCAGATGCTGTTCTAAACATCAAATTTACTATTTATATATAAAATTTAGTTTCACTTTTTCTCTAGCTTCACTTTATTCTTAACTTTTTCATTTTAATCAATTTACTCCACAGTAGTTTCACGCACTGATGAAATCACTATTTGATTGCTGTACAAGAAATATGTAGTTCACATTTTCCTAAAATTTTAATACAGCTGATTAATGCCAATAAGCTCCAAAGTCATGTATTTAGTTTTTCCGAAGACATCAAAAAAAGCCAGCCCAAATAATTAATCCCTTTGCTCAGTAACTGGAATGAGAACACGCCACAAAGGCAGGTCAGATCTTCACAATGCAAATCTCAGTCTAGGTTCAGTCCTGAGCATGCTGCAAATTGACCTGCTGTTTCCTTTAGCCTTCAGAGAGTTTAAGGCAAAAAATGTAGATTTCAGTCATTTTTCAGTCTCTCGTATTGAACTTCATCAACTGTGAATTTGGTAGAATTCAAAAATAACTCAATCATTTCCACTCAGTCAGATTTTGTCATTCTTTATGTCAGTGGAACTGCTTGCCAAGTAAAGGACTCCATCATACATAGCATCTTTCTCCTCACAACTTGTGTACAGTCTACTGTACTACAGTCTACTTTGCTAAAGACAAAAAAATCATTAGCATCTAAGCCATAAATAGAAAATCTCAGCTTTCAGCTCACTGGTGCAATAAATACATAATAGGGACTGCAACAATAGCTAAATGTATTATATATATTTAAAAAAAAAAAAAAAAAAAAGGCTAAGGAATTTACCTTTATTTTAAACTTTCTCATCTGGCACTGTTCTACTGAATAGCTTGCATACTTTCAGAACACAGACTAAGATTCCCAAAATTGTTCAGCAGATATAAAGAAAACTGATTTTTATGCAACTGACTTTGGCTATTGGAAGTGAGGTGCTTGGACACAGCATATTGCCTCTGCCAAACCAAGTTGCAGCCAATTTTAATGAGGAAAAACACTGTGCAGAAATGTCAGACAATTACAAGTGAGTAGCAATTTTAATTCTGAACAAACTGAAAGACTTACAGCGCATAAAATTATCTATACAAATGGCAAGACTAAAGAAATTAGTCGTATCAAAATATATTAAGTATAATTAGATGTTTAGGTGTAATAAATGTACAGTGAGACACAAGAATGATACTACTTTCCTGTTTCACAGTCTATTTTTCCTGCTCTCTAGGGATCTGATTACAGATACAATCTGGAAACAATGTCATTTTCCTCAGCATTTCCCAAAACTTAGATCTCAATCTACTTAAAAAATGTTCAAAAATGGTCTGTTTGGTGGCTGAAGCCAAAAAGAATCACTTCCTGTGAGAGCACAGCTCTGTGTGCTCCTACCTTGTCTGTACAATCACTCCAAGAGATACCTGGCAGGTGCATGATGACATAGCCACTCCCATTCAGTAGCCTGAAACTATTCCTCTGCCACTGCCAGGGTATGCACCAAACTCAGCAACTCTGAAGAATTTTGTTCAAGTCAGACATGGTCTGTGGGGACATTTAATTGATGCTTCTAGCTCCTAAAACAACTTTTGAGTTTAATCAAGTTTCTGAGGAAAATACACTTTATAATGTTCTCTTTAATCTAATGAATTTAATGTAACTTTAACCTACAAAAATTGACCAAGAAAAGCCCTGTTTTCATCTTCTTTTCCTTTTATTCTTTGATGTTGCAAATAAAAGTGTTTTTAACTGGCTCATTCTCAAGGTAAATTCAATACTTCAACAAAACTCCTCAGAAATTAACTACAGTGACAAAATCAGCATGCACTGCATGTATTAAAATGTCTGAACTTCCTAAATGGAAAGGAAATACTTTAAGATTCTCATCGGTTCACATGTACATTCACTGGAAAAAAAAAAAAAAAGGAAAAAAGAAAAAAATACTTTCTGTGAACTGCTGCTATCTACTGGAAATTTAATAGAAAGGCATTTGTTATATATATGTCTAGATTAAGAGCCAAACCCAGGAAAATAAATCAGCATACTCCCTAAATACTACCCATAAAATGTGCCCTTCTTACTTGATCTAATAAGGAGCTAATTTTAGTCATTTATGCAATAGTTTCAGCTAGATTCATATATTGATTTCCCTCAACTCTTAGGCTTTGCGGGATTTTTGAGTTTGTCTTTTTCTTAAATGGTCTCAAATGGTTTATTCCCCCCTATTACCTTCTAATGACTTTAATAAGCTGTTATTTATACTAGGTACCTCAGATCCTCAGACTTGGAGCATGCCTCTTCTTTTATAAAACCCTGAATATCAAATGTTTCAGCCCATGGCTGAGGTGCCGCTTCAAATACCAAAAGATACACTTCACCAAACTTCGGCTGTCTAAAAGACCATCAAGTTCAGTGTAACCATTGAAGCTTCTTCTACGCAGTCAATGGAGAAAGAGAGGCATTTCCAGAGCCTGATTCGTCTCACCTATTTGAGAAGAGATAAAGTATTCACTGGAAGCACCTGCCTCTCTCATTTTGAGGCAACCCACAAAACCAGTTCAGACCTGATAGCTAACCTTCCAACACTTTCAGTTAAATGAGATGAACGCCACCCTTACAGCCAAAAGCTCTACGTAGTTACCAAGAAAAAAAGAGAGAATGCTCCAGGATTTTGACTGCTGAGCTGGGATCCTCCTGGACTTTGCTCTGTTTTCCTTTGTGCAGAAATCAGAGCAATGGGATGCAAGGAGGAAGCAGCCTCATCCACTTCAGGGTTGCAGCCTGAACAGGAACCAGCACCTCCGACAGCACCTCAATAAGATTAGTAATGTCAGTTTACAGCTGTACAACCTTTCACTGCTGGAGAGGTGCCTGCTCAGCAGGGCTGAAGAGAGAACCCCCAGGCTCCTTGGAACAAGCCAGTTCAGAAGCAAGGCAGCTGCCTTGACCCAGCCCCATGTGTCAGCTTTTCATTACAGCTAATTTGGTACTTTAATTCAGCACACTGTCCTTGTTACTTGCACACTACCTGGTTCAAAGCCAGCTTGGTTATATCTTCATGTTAGATACAGCCGGGATGCTTGGGAACTCAAACAGACTTCACTTGTTTGCACTTTAAAAGTTGCCTCTGCAACTAAAGGATTGCAAACACATTTCCCCCACATGAAAACTTATTTTCTGGAGCATAGTTCAGGATCAGAGAAGATAAAGGAGGGTGTAGACCAGTACATGGGCAAACCCTGAACTACAGGACTAGAGACAATCTACCAAACCACAGCAAACAAAAAATATTTCCATATGCAGGAACCTACACAACTCCAAGGACAAAATGTTCTCAGTGCTTGTGCTCAGATAAGCTTATAGAGGTGGAAAACAAGTGTCCTTTTCTATCCCTTCAAAATTTTGAATGGGAAAATTTTCAACCACATGTTATAACCAGGTATTCTGCAAACATTTGTCCATTTCTATCTATACTTCAATTAATTTTTTATCTATGTTTCACTGCTGGGCAGTCTCTTTGTCCCAGCAATGACAGAGCTGCCCCTGGAAACAGCTCAATACTTAGGTCTTGGGTAGCCAAGGTATGGGCTAAGAGTCACCAGAATGAGACTGTCTCCTTCTCCACTGCTTGATTTTTATCAAAAACTGGTAAAAATTTTAAAATTAATTAGAGGCTCATATAACAGTCAGTTATTTGCAAAAATACCACTTGTTTGCAACTACCTCAGAACCTTTGTTTATCCTGGGCCCCTGAGATTAAATCAGCAGGCAAGCAAGGAGCTGCTTTTCTTTTCTTTTTTTCTGCACTTAACCTACTTTTCTTGGGTCCACAGCTTGCTCATACATGCACTGGAGAGTAATGGTACTGGCCTGCAGGATTAAGGTCAAAATGAGGAGCCCTTTCCTTCCAGCCACATACCTGCACCTCAGCCTTTGGTCTTGACACAAAACACAAACACCAAGGTCACCCCTGTGCTGCAGGAACACTTTGGAGTAACAGCAGCTGCATGCAGAATGAGCTGCCAGTAGCCAAAAGCCTCAGAGAGACATCGGGCAAAGAAGGATTTCCAACCACAAAGCAGGAACTGAGCAATGTGTTTCCACACCACACATGCTTGCTGGAAGAAATTATGGAAATCAGCAGCCATTTGGTTTCTGGAGCTCTGAAGACAGGGAAGTTTGAAGTGATTCATATTTATTCAAGCAAGACCTATGAAGAGTGGGAACTAACACCAGCACACCTATCATCAACCTGTCTAGTATACACACTGTATGACTTTCCCATATAACTTTGTCTCTTTTTTTATCGGATTTAGCCTGAATATTTTTTGGGAATGGAAACTTCTGACTCACACTTTACACTGAGTCAGCAACACAATGATTTTTTGGGCTGGTTTTGGCTGGGGTAGAGTTAAATTTCTTCACAGTGTGGGGCTATGCTTAGCATTTGTGCTTAAACAGCGTTGATACTTCAGGGCTGGTTTTGTTATTGCTGATCAGTGCTTACACGGTGTCAAGGCCTTTTCTGCCTCTCACACCGCACCAGTAAGCTGGGGGTGCATGAGGAATTGGGAGGGGAAAAAACAAGGACAGCTGACCCCAACTGACCAAAGGGATGTCCCATACCATATGACATCATACTCACATATAAAGGTGGGGGAAGAAGGAGGAAAAGGGGGCAACATCTAAAGTGATGGTGTTTGTCTTCCTCAGTTGCCATTACATGTGATGGAGTCTCGCTTTCCTGGAGGTGGCTGAACACCTGCTTGCCCATGGGAAGTGGTGAATGAATTCCTTGGTTTGCTTTACTTTTGTGCACAACTTTTGCTTTAACTATTAGACCGCCTTTATCTCAACCCACAAGTTTTCTCACTTTTACCCTTTTGATTCTCTGCCCCATCCCACCACGGGTGAGTGAGCAAGAGGCTGCGTGGGGTTTTGTTCCCAGCTAGGACTAAACCATGATATCTTTTTTAGGTATTCATCAGCAGATGTCAGAATGACATGGAACTTAACTTTGTGATATTTATATAATTTGTCAGTTTCTGAGGGTAAGGAGCAGATTAATATGTCTACGTTACATAAGGCCAAATGCTCTACTTCTACAGTCCTGTTCATGGTGTGCAGAAATGAGATCTACATTCCTCCTTCTCATAATCTCCCAAGCACAGGAAGGAACAGACCCTTGGCATCACTGTAGCAAAATGCTCTAGAAGCAGTGACTGGGACTGACAGGAGCATGCTTTCTGGCAGTGTCCAGCTGGCATAGAAGTTTTTGCAACCTCATAAAACACTCATCCTAATTTTAACCTTCATATTGCACTACCACCAATACTGGCAACTAAGAATTCCTCCTTTTTTCCCTTTCCACACAGCAGAAGAGAATCCAAACCAGAAAGTTTTGATCCTTTGTCCATGAGGAACAAAAACAAAGTTTGCTAGAAGTAGATGTGGGCTTTTGATGGTTCACTGAAGTTATATCTGTGCAATAAAATTAACTACCTTTGCATTCTGTATTCTAAAGGTGATTTGGTATGATATGAAAAAGATCCAGTACTTTCTATGGGCTTCTGAGCACAGTAACTCCAAAACTCATGCTAAAAGCTTCCATTTTCACCACCACAAAAAATATATTAGTCCACTCACTGACATCCACTACTGAATATGTGTATGTCCTTAACAAAATTTACCTTGCTGAAGTCTGATATGCTATGTCAATGAAATCCCAGTGCATTTTATCTAGGACTTGTAAGAAAGGATTCTGGGGAATATTAGCGTGCTGCTGACTCTCAGCAGAAACACAAAACTCAGTCACTGAATAGAGTAGCTCTGTCTCCCAATATAGTCTTGGAAATAAATGTCAGGCATGCTTTCATCTGTACTCAAATCTGAATCAAGTTGTCTAAAGGGACAACATACCCTTTCACATACCCACTCATCTAGAATGAAATACTTTCTACATGGTACATGAGACTGGGAAAAAAACAAGAAGAAATTAATTCATTCTTTGAGAGAAACTCTGTTTTTAATTTATGGATTTGCACACATTAATCTCTCTGCCTTGTTTAAAATGTCTGATGGAAACTGGCTTCACAGTTGATGCCACATCTTGATCTCATGGGACATAAGGAGAGAACAGCTTGAGCTACAAATTAAAGTGCACTTAAAGTTAGTTACATCATGCTTTAATTTTTAGTCACTTTAATTTTTAGCAGGATTGATCACACACAGTTTATACTGGAAAAGAAATACCAAGAAACACAGGTAAAAAATGATGCAACTGAAAAAAATAAAGGGAAGCTGGTTAGTACCTTTCTAACCATATGGGGGGCACAGGGGGTGATCCTCCATGAGAAAGGTAAAAGTAGGTGTATTTATTGCCTTCCATGATTCCTAGCTTCACACACAGAGTTGATCCAAATTAGAGTCAATATACACAGTTCCTGAAGAAAACACTTGGCTATGCTGACTATAACTCAGATTTTTTAAAATACAAATATGAATAAGATTTTTTCAGAAGGGATAGAGAGTTTGTTATAGTCTCTTCCATATATAACCAAAATATTGGTAGATTTTTCTTTTTAATTCTTTTGCAGTTTGGATAATTGTAAGCCTCACAATTGTGACATGGCTCCAACTAATCATGTATTGAGAAAAAATGTGTGCTGACCAATTCATATTTCTTACAGAATAATATGAATCCTAGCTCCCCAACATTCAGGAGAAATGCCTAAGAGCAAGCATTTTGTTTATACAGAACTTCATTAAAACCAAACATAATGCAACTGCTCACAGGTGATGAGACAGCTGAAACAATCTAAAACCCTTCTGAGTACTGGGGGGAGAAAGGGGGTTCAAAATGCAAAATTAGTTTCAGACTTAAAAATGAAATTATGGGAACCATCCAAACATAGTGTAAATACCACTGAATGTTAAGCGAAACAGATAATCTTCTCCCAGGGGGCAAAAAAGTTTTAAATTAATCTCCAACATGGGATTAAGTCAGTAAAATTACAGTCTACCCTCCATTCCATGAACTACACTCATAAACAGTCCAATTCTGCAAAGAAACAAGTTATCCTCCTTTCACACAAAAATGAAACCAATAATGCTTGCCAAGACTGCATCTAGTGTTGTTATTTATACCATCTTTTTTAATAAAGAAGCTCATAACCAAATAGAGAATAAAAATATACTTTTTTTTTTTTTTTGCATTTCAGGGCTAAACATGGTAAAAATCTTTTCAGCAGGGCTCTTTCTACCATAGTGAAAACTTCAGTTAAACAGTGGCACTCCTCAGAGCATTCACAGTCAGCACTGACTGGCAAAGACACCAAACCAGATCCGACTCCTAACTGGGCTGTTCGGCTTACCATTAGTTTAGCACGACAGGAACATCCAAGAAATCACTGTCTCAGTTTCTCAGACAGCCTGACAGTACCTGCTGACCCCTCCTTTGCAGGACAGTAGGACAAAGTCATTCCAAATTTAATGGGATTGCAGAGCAGTTTCACATGCAACCCTGGCACAATTATGATGAAATCAAGGAAATAGACCATAAATGAATCCTTTAGTATGAGAAATAGCAACCTCAGCCTATCCTCCAGACATGCCGTGGTAGCAGAACTGATATAGGTCCAGAGTGCAAGGGAACAATCTGAATAGATTATTTAGCATGTAAATGGATAGAAGAATGGACGGTAAAGTGAAAGCTATGCAACAATCTAAAAACAAGAAAGCACGCCTCCATCACTGACAAAATGTGAAAGCCAGTGTAAATGTTTTACTATAGCGTCACAGTTCAAAGGAAAGTGACAACTCACTCAGGGTTCATCAGGGCAAGTAAGTCCTTTATTAGAATGGCTCCCTCCTTGTCTCAGTTTAAATGAGACACAGGTGTTTTGCTGAGGATGAGTTATGAGAAAAGACCCAAACTCCTCCCTCTAAGCAATTTTAAATCCGAAATTAGGAGGCTCCAATTGAAGGAAAAAAAAAAATATGGAAAAAATTAAGGAAAAATAACAGCCCTTTACTAAAAGGTATGTGTGTATTGGCAGAAACAAACAAACAAACAAACAAACAAAGTAAAACAACCAAACAACACTCCTATACACACAAATAATCCCCTTCAAAACAAACCAATAAACAAGCAAAGAAAAAAAGTAAATAGATCAGTTTGTGCCCTTTGGTGCAACTCTAAACACAGTCAACAGGGGGCACCATTGGATCACTGGAAATGCAGAGCTTGTAGTGTCCTGTGCCAGTCACCAAGTGGTGCTGTTGGATCCCAGGAAATTCAGAGTCTGCAGTTCTTCATGCTGACCAGCAGGGAACACTGTGGAATCACGGGTCATGGCCACGTGGGGGTAACACCCTCCAGGGTGTGTTGGAGAAACCAAAATAAAATAGGTTTCCCTCCCATTCCCACACACTGGGAAAGGGGAGAGAGGGGGGAGAGAAACAACAACAAAAACAAATTTGTCCCCAATTAAAACAAAAACAAACTCACTCTGTTCGGCTGGTCAAATTGTGCGGCACAGTCCTCTCTCTCCCCCTGATGTGCACAAGGACCACTGCCAGGAAGAAAACCAAACGGGAACAGGGAAGAGGAAAAACTTCCAGAAAACAGCTCCTCTAGGATGAAAAATCCAAGCAGGATCCACAGCTGGCAAGCAGGCCAAGAACAACAGAACACCCCATCAAGCCTCCACTCTGATCTTGTTCCAGCCTCTGCAGCAAGCCCCCAAAAAAACTCCTCCCCCCTTGTTTCCCAGGACACGAGAGATCTGAGCAATTAACCAGAAGCCAGCTTCTTTTGTGCCCCTTTAAATGCCCACTTAACAGCTCTGCATGCAGTAGGCAGGGGGAAGGGAAAAATTAATTCTTAGTTTCTAAGAACCAGCAAAACCATGACACCCCTTATACAGGAGAAGGGCAGAACCTTCTGGAACTGGGGATGTATACATTTCATAAAAGGAAAAATAAGGAGGGAACTATCTTCAATAGGAAAAGTATGGGAAGGGCTACAAACATGTAAGGTAATGAGGGGAGAGGTGTAACCTTATATAGTAAATCTGCGCTGCGGCAGTTGTTAACCAATCAGGAATTAGGGATATAACATGAGGGAGGACATGAGGGAAAACAATTATGAAGTATATGGATACAAAATAGTAAACATGCATTAACAATAAACATTAAAAATCTTAAGTCTATTATAAAAGTCCACTGAATCTATATCACAGGGTGCTTGTTTCTGCTAGGCTCTCATCTAAGTTCTCTTATAGTCTTTGTCTCCAGTGCTGAAACATTTCTTCCTCATCCTGGCCAGCTCTCACACTATAGCATCCTTTTTTTACAATGCTCAGCCCACTGACAACATAGAAAAAACTACTGTGAAATCATTCAACAGACCAAGATTGTAAGAATTCAAAATCATCGTTAGGATCTGCAAAATGTGACTAAGAATATCACTATTTAAAAATTTCTAAAGTATGATATTAAACATACGTACTACTGTTGTGTCAAGAAAGTGAAACATTCTTATTATCTGTGTAGTATCTCCAGTAAACAGAGAATAACATCAAAGGAAACTGATAGAAACTTTCAAGTATAAAATTTAGTTCAGAGACATGCTTTTATTATTTTTTATTTCTTGCAACCTGTAAGTTTTTGATTTTAAAATAAATTGCCTCTGAACTTGACTCCATCCTTTCACTTCAAGAAAAATGAACAAGATCAGTTCAACAAAAATCCCTTTGCACTTGTAAATTATACCTTCTCCTTCAGCTAGAATGATAAGAGGGCATTTTCTTTATGTCATATTTTGCCACAGAAAAATGTAATTCTAGCTCAGTTATTTTAATTTCTCTTCTTACCTTCTTGACCAGTTCAAATTATACAACTGGCAAAACTGAGAGTCTTGTTAACTGAGCTGCAGCTTCATTCACTCAAAGGCAGCTGGGAGCAACAGGCATCTTCCACAACATACCCAAAAAAGGAAAGAAACCTTCACATTTTGTTGATGAAAGTCAGACTGCAAAAGTCTTTGAGAGAATTAAAACAGGCAGGAATAATGTTCCATTTCGCCAGATGCATTCAACATTTTTAAACTGAGTGGCAGAGATGCAAGCTCAGGACTTCTTCCTTGCTGCCTGCCAAGCAAGTCAGACCTTAAGCCCTTTCTTTTTACTTCAGTCTACTTAATGAATGGCAACACAACACAAAATCTCTGATTCAACTCTGAGCCTATTTACAATCCATCAGTCTGAGAAAGAGAGTAGATCTTGAGTTTTTTGCTGATAAGCTAAGTTCAAAATAAACCCATCCTTGTCTTCAACATACAGTCATTTTCCCAGGTTAAATACAATGAAAAGTTTTTTTACATAACTGGTGGAGCTGCAATGACTCCTACATACCATATCATCAAGCCTAAACACCCATCTGAAAACTTCCAACTTTAAAAATCACAACTTATAACTCATTTTCACCTCCAAAGAGTCAGTAGATGCCTAACAAAAAATTCAGTTGATTTAAAGACACTGGCCGGAGGCCATATCCACAGGTAAAAGGATGTACTAAGAAGCTAGGTGAAAATGATGTTAAGCTTAACCTAATTTCTGACAAAAGCTCTTTTCAGGCAGACTTCCAAAATGAGGCATTTGTACTTGTGTGCTGAAAACATGTCTTAGAATTGTTTGCCTTTTCAGATGGCAGGTGAAGAATGACCTAACAGAAGAGCCAAATGGCAAATAGTGTTGTGTTGACCTCTGAAAAGAGGGACAGCTATCTTTAAGTCCTTGTTCTAGGCTAAGGAAAGCAGAGAGATTCAGACTTTTATTTACCATGATGTACTTTTAATGTCCTAAATACCTGAATAGTTTCTGTTCCAATATAGCAGGTTTCCATCTTTGTGCTTATTATTTTCTAGTAAATTTCAAAGTATCTAAAGTTTTCCCTATGTTAATTCAATACTAAAAAGAAAACTCATTTCAGATACTGTTCTGTACACCCACAGAAGTTTTGCAAACCCAACTCATAGCTCACAAGCAATTCCATTGACTTGCACAGCTTTGTGCCTAATTTCTCAAGGTCTAGTTTAACACTGATCTCTAAAAGGCTTTTGAGCAGACTTCAGAGCTGCTTCCATTTATTATTTTGTACCACAAGCAACTATTCCACTATTCAGCATCAATTTAAAATCAATTGCACAGCACCACAGTCAGCCAGTTATCTAAATATCCCTCAGATAGGCAAGGCTCAATTACACTGGAGTGAAGAACACACAGAAGAGATTCATCACCAACTCAGATGGATACCAATAAAAGATGTGATCAGCAAGGGACTGCATGAAATACAAGAAATGTGGACACATTTTGTGATTAGTTCTCTTGTATTCCATTAAAACCAACATAATTTCTTTTTTCATATTGATGAATTGGGTGAACAAGACAAGACTTTTTAAATAGTTTAGGGCTGTGCACAGAGCCCATGATCCAGTCCATAAAAATCAGTGAATGTTTTTGTCTTGTTCTAGACTACCTGGAAAATTTTGTCATGGCCAAAAAGACATTTCACTGTGAACTTCTCCACATAGATTTTTCTCACCCTCCCTCTGGCCCACCAGAGCAGCCCCAGCAACATGGCAGGTTTTGGGCACAGGACAGCAGATTGCATGGCAGCACAGCAGACCCAAACCTGGCATACAGCTTCCTGCAGAGCAGACCTTGGCAAAACCACACAGCAAGTCACCAAGAATGGATTGAAGAGCACCAGAATAAAGAGAGTTCAGTGTGACTGAAAAAGGGGGTGTAAACTGTGATTTTGTTCCCAGCCAAGCACCGAGACACCTTAGGGCTGTTGTGCAATTGACCAGGAACCTTGAATGAGTCTTGAGAACTCACTGGATATATGATACATTTATTAGATACGGAGAGGCTCTAGAGCAATGGGAGAAATGTGCTGAAGGAATATCCCTCTTGATGAAGAGCAAGCCAATGGAAACAAAAGGGAGGTAAATAGGACTCCTCTTATTTCAACTTCCTCCCATGAGAATTTTCTTGGGGTTTAGAAGTGTTTGCATATTTATTCTCCTTATTCAATAGATGCAAAGACAGCAGGAGCTATAAATTCTTCTTTATAGAATGGGATTCAATTTTGTGACACACTCAAATGCAGAAAAGCAAGTAAAAATGAAAGATTTTGGATCATCTATTGTCAGTCGAAGCCTCAAATCAACTGCAATTGTACAATGGCTTGGTTTTGTTCTTTCTTTTAATTTAAGGGCAATAAAAAGCTTTTCTGCTAGATACAATAATATGCAAAGCTTTGGAGCTCTGCATCCAAATGAGCTTTTAGCAGTGTAAGCATATATTCATCTTTTATTACTACTATTATTACTACCACTATTACTATTATGTGCTTTCTTTCCTAAAGCTTTGTTACCTGGGTGAGTTCTATCCTTATCTATCATTGGAATACTTTATCAGTCCCTTACCAAGGGAAAATGAGAGGTTTCCTTTTCTTCTTCCTTGAATGTTATCTGCTCCAAGACAAAATATAACACCTGCTGTTTTCTATCACATACTTATGAATAGAAAAAAATAACACTAAATTTGGTATTGTATCTCTTTGCGAATAAGTCAGTCGGTTCTATTTTTCCCTGAAATATACAATTAGCATACACACAAGAAAAAACAAAACAAAATAAGGATCAAGCTAAATGTGGTTTTATATGCAAAAGGAGGTAAAAAGATGTAAGGAATGTAAAAATGGGTCACTTTACAGGGTCTCCTGGCTCTATAGATGGTAGACAGACTTCTGATAGTTGCTGGGAGCTCTGCTGGGGTTGACAGGCAGAGGCAGGGACTGCTGGTGTGATGTAGTGCCCAGCCCACCTTGTGGGAGGCACCTCAGCCCTGCAGTTCCTGCAGATGAGCCGGCCTTTGGGCCCATATGTGCTCACTCTTGAGTGCTCACTGGTTGTGATGCTTGTCTCTCTCCACGGGCAGACTCCATGACCTTACAGAACTTTTCCAACTTAAAGGACTTTATGAGTCCATGATTACACAGTATCCAGCACCCTCTGGAGCAAGAAGTAGGAGATGCAATTTAATAGACACTTAACAAGCAGAGGAACTTTGATACATTCTGCATCCAGCTGGGGATGCAAGCCTGTGCCTCTGTGCATATCCCACTTTCTTCAACACACAGAGACACACTCCGGTGTACTACAAACATTTGCTAGCACTAAAAGTCCTTGTGTTTGATATATCAGTGCCATTGACATCCTTGGACAGAAGCGTTTTTTCCAGAAAAACTGCAATTTTGCAGAGAACAATGAAAGTATCCTGTAATTTTCCTGTTACCAACCGTACCCTCAGCAAGAGCACTTTGATGGCAGAGATCAGCACCACAGCAGCATATCTATACCAGCGATATGACTGGCCTAAGGGCCTGCAGCTTGACCCCTCTTTCTCCTTCAGCTTTTACCTGCCTGGATTACAGCCTTTCACTTTCTCTTATAGGTTTTTTCCTTCAACTTTGATCACCAATTTCCCCGCGGCACACAGGATGCTGAGGCAGAGTAATGTGCACAAAGATTTATCAGCAGGATTCACTGCCGATGACATGCATTGACTCTAACAGACAAAGTAATCTGAGGGGAAAAACAAAAACAAAACCAGAGAAGGACACAGAAAAGATAACAGGAGAGGGGGAAAATGCAGAGAGGAGGAGGAAAAACTCCCTGGAGGCCAGTCAGTAAGGACTGCCATGGGGTCCCAAGTGAGCCTCATCCTCCTGACAGTGTCTCCAGTGATGAAGATTAAGGCAGAGAACTTTTCCCCTCATCTTAAATGTTTCACTGATACCCACTCAAACTCCCTATGGATTGTTCCTGCTTATGATGGTGTTAGCACTTACCAGTGTACCCACACTGATTGTTAAGCTTTTTTCCACATGTATTATTGGATATGTTTATTGAGAATTTGGATGACTATCATCTACTTGCTGTATGAAGTGTTTGATTTCTCTAATATAAATTAAAATCTGTTCATATTTTAGTGATTGTAATTATTTCACAGTCTTTCCTACAAGCTCTCAACTTGTACAGAGATAGCAATAGCAGAACTAGGCATGTGTCTGCAGATAAAAACAGAACTGAGCTTTCTGATTTCCAAAGACTAAAACCAGAATTTGTACCATTCTACCCTTGAATTAAACTAGTAGGCTCACTACATTTCTGGTTATCACAGGTAAGGCAGGTTTATGTCAGAAAACAGAATCCAAATCAGCAGGGGATTCTCAGCAAGAAGGCAGAGGACTGAATGCACATGGTGAGTAAATTATCCTCTCATCTTCCAAACTGCTCCCTCCGGATCACATTAATGACATGCATTAGTTGTGTGCACCAGCACAGAAAAAAACTGAGGCATGTTTCTGAACGATAAATGATCACTTCATCAGGAAGGATAGGTGGACTATATAGGATAGCAGCAGCTAGAGAAATAAACTAAATTGTCAAAATAAAATTTTTTATCTTAATTTTACTCCCAAGGATTAATTCTAATCTCTCCATTTGGATTCTGTCCTCAGCTTCCATTATAGCAATGTAAACTCACAAGTGCTTGTGATACACGCAGCCTTGGTGGGCCACTGCCAATGTTTCTCTGAATAAAGAGAGGATTCAATTACTAGCATTCACGGGTTAATAGGAGAAAAAAAAGAGCAGAAAATTATTTGTAAAGTTCCAGAAAACCCACTAAATGTCCAAGACAGCGATCCCAGCAGTTACTTTCTAGCATAACCTATCATTATGTGATTAAGTCCACCTATCAACGTCGCAGGCTGCTAAATGTACTGAGAAGCCACCACTGAACCTGAAAGCAAAGATCCAGGGCAAGACAAAACAAGGCAGACAAGCACAAGGACTCCTCTTTGGTCCCTGAAAAAGTTACAAATGATTTAGTGCTGTTGGCATGGGAGGAAGACAGGCCTGCTGCCCTGCATTGGGGCAGGGAACCAGCCCAACGGGTACCCAGAAAGGGTGAACCCTGGTGACAGGCAGTGGGGCTTTCAAGATGCCCACTTATCCCACAGAAGAAGGGAACAGGGGTCAGTGAAGTCCATTCACAGGGAACCCTGTCTGTGCTTATCTGGCAATCCAGCCATGCAAAGCACATGCCACTCCCCAGGAGTAGGTCCTGTAATACCAGTTTTCCCACAGGGTGCTCCTTGACTCCTCTGTAGAAGATGAGTGGCAATGCCAACACCAGACTGGCAATTAGGCAACCCTGTGTGTCCTACAGGTTTTCTAACTTCCCAGATGAAGGGTCCCAGTGTAATTAAACTCCAGAACACACTGGAAATGCTAGACTCCCTATGCTGCCAGTGGAGAGAGGAGATAGGAAGATTAGAGCCTCATTCAATGCTGGTGGCTTTGCTTTTGCCAATTTCGAGACATTTCCAGACTTCTTTAAAATACTCAACGATCATTTCCAAAATGGTGATACTTGTAAATACTGGTCTCCTAGGTTTCTTCTAAACAACACAAACTAAACCTGCTAAAACTGTATTCTAGCAACTAAAAATGTTTAAGAACTGGTATCTTTTCTTTCATAAACAATTTATGAACTTCATTTGGAAAAGGAATGAAAACAAGACAAAAAAAATAGGGCAGAAGAGTAATTTCAGAAAGTTTGTAACAAAAAGCAAGTCTTTCAGCTTCCACAAACCTTCATACATAATAAAAGCACTAGATCACACACCATGGCAATAGAACAATTTTCCCTCTCAGTTTTCACTAGTGGTCAGTAACTTATTTCAGGTACTTCTAAAAACTCGATTGTAACAATTTTAAAAATATAATACATTGTTAACTCAGAAGATGACTTGTGTGACACCTTTTACAAAAAGAAATCATTTGTTAGAACAACAATATAGAGAACGAACAACAGATTAATATTCCATGAGGACGTAGTTGCAGTTGCAGACAGGACAATCATCCTGTACTTTAAAGTTCACCATTACAAAAGCTGGGTAAAAACTAGAAAGTGTCACTTAGTTAGAAACTTTTATAAAGGAATACTTGAAAAAGAATAAACATAAAACCATTTGCAGCAAGCCTCCACGTCTTACTTAGATGTGCACCAACTTTTGAAGAATCAATCTACCCATGCTCCTTGGCCAAATTGTACTAGTGTTAAAACTAACAGATCCTCGCTAAAACTGTGTGATTTAAATTGTCCTGGGTTATCTTTTCAGTCGACCTCCCACTGCACAACACCACAAGAGTGAACTGGATTAAAGAACATGACATCCTCCAAGTACAAAGTTACTACCAGAGCCTTGCTTCTGACCCAGAAACCAAGACTGCCTTTTTGTTACAGAACAGATGGTAGCAGGAAATCAGCATCAAAGCATGCATCTTACAATTGGCATTTAGCATTGTTTCTAGTTTTTAAATGTGGGTTTCCTCTAAAAAAAAAAGAAAAAAAAAAGCCATCAAAGCGTTGTGAAAATTACATTTTTGCCTTCTTTTATGGATTTGCAGGTTAAATATCTCAATATACCAGCAAAAGGGCTTTTTCTTCTAAATCTCAGGCCTGCAAATTCACTCTGGGGAACAGGAAGTCAAGCTGGGTTATTTCCATCTTAAACATTAGTACCAGAAATAAAGGCTTCACAAGACAAATTTAACTCTCAGCTGTGCTTCTGTAAATTCCCTACTTTTAAATCAAGCTTTTACTTTTGAACACCACATCAGGTTAATTGTCTTAAATGGTTCTCAGAGCAAATATTTAAAGTTTTTGGAGTTGAGTTTGGAGAGCTAGAGGTTTATCAGAGCACTGCTGATGGAGAGACTTGGGACCCCGGTCATGTTTCAAGTATCACCTCCTAAGGGCACAGGAGCAGGCAATTACCAAATGCTGGAAGTTAAGCAGAAGAGGCAGAAGGCTGACTTGGCTGAGCAGGGATCTTCTCTTGGAAATAAGGCAAAAAAGGAAGGTGTTTGTCCAGTGGAAGCACGGTCAAGTGACACAGGAAGAATTCAGAGATGCTGCTTGCCACTGTCGGGAGAAAATTTGTGTGGCCAAAGCTTAACTGGAGTTGAAGCTGTCCAGAAATGTGAGGGACAATAAAAAGAGTTTTTTCAAATACATTAATGGCAATAGGCAGTGTAGAAATGCCATTGGCCCATCCCAGGATGAGGATGGTCACCTCACAAACAGGGAGAGAGATAAGGCAGAGGTGTTTAATGCTTTCTTTGCCTCTGTCTTCAACACCGATAATTGGACTGAGGGGGTCTCAGTGCCCTGAGCTGGATGACCATGACTGTGAGAATGATCAACTCCCAGTTGACCCTGAAATTGTGTGGGATCTGTTGCTCCAGCTGGACCCCAAGAATCTATGGGGTATGATGGGATTCATTCCAGAATCCTCAAATAGCTAGGTGATGTCATTGCACAACCTCTCTCAATGATTTTTGAGCAGTCTTGGGAATTCAGAGAAGTCCCAGCTGATTGGAAACTGGTGAACATTGTCCCTATTTTCAAGAAGGGAGAGAAGGAGGACCCTGGAAACTACAGGCCTGTCAGTCTCGCTTCAGTGCTTGGTAAAGTTATGGAGAAGATTATTCTGGGAGATATTGAAAAACACCTGAAGAACAATGCAGTCATCACTCACGGCCAGCACGGCTTCATGAGAGGAAAGTCCTGCTCATCAAACATGATTTCCTTTTATGACAAGGTAACCTACCACAGCTGATCAAAGGAAGCCAGTGGATGTCATCTTCTTGGATTTCAGTAAAGCTTTCGGACCCTTCTGGACAAAATACCCAACACAGAGCTGGATAAACACATCATGTGGTGGGTTAGCAGCAACTGGATCACAGGTTGAGCACAGAGGGTAATAGTGAATGGGGTGACGTCAGACTGGCAACCTTTCATTAGTGGGGTTCCATCTTAGGCCCTGTGCTCTTCAAATTAATTACTTGGGTGCAAAACTGGAAGAGATACTAAGCAAGTTTGCAGATGACACAAAGTTGGAAGGGGTTGTTGACTCTCTCGAAGGCAGGGAGGCCCCACAGAGAGACCTCAACAAGTTAGAGGGTTGTGCAATCATCAACCATATGAAGTTCAACAAGGGAAAGTGCCAGATTCTGCACCTGGGAGGGGGCAACCCTGGATGTTCATACAGCCTGGGGAAAGAGATGCTGGAAAGTAGTGCCATGGAAAGTGACCTGGGGGTCCTGGTTGATGGCAAGTTGAATATGAGTCAGCAGTGCCCTGGAGCCCAGGAGGGACTACCGTGTGCTGGGGGACATCAGGCAAAGCATCACCAGCTGGTTGAGGGAGGGGTTGTCCCGCTCTGCTCTGGTGCGTCCTCACCTGGAATATTGTAGCAGTTTTTGGCACCACAATCTAAAAAAAATATTAGAGAGTGTTCAAAGAAGGGCAATGAGTATGCTGAAGAGTCTAGAGGAGTGACATATGAGGGGGAGTGGCTGAGGTCACTTGATCTGTTTAGCCTGGAGAAGAGGAGACTAAGGTGAGACCTCATTGCAGTCTAAAACTTCCTTGTGAGGGAAGGAAGAGGGCCAGGCACTGATCTCTTCTCTCTGGTGACTAGTGACAGGACCCAAGTGCCTGAAGTTGTGTCAGGGAAGGTTTAGGTTAGATATTAGAAAGAGGTTCTTCACACAGAGCATGGTTGGGCACTGGAACAGGCTCCCCAGGGAAGGGGTCACAGCATCAAGCCTGCTGGAGTTCAAGAAGAGTTTGGACAATGCTCTCAGGCACATGGTGTGACTCTTGAGGACGGTCCTATGCAGGGCTAAGAGTTGGACTAAGGGTCCACAAGGGCTAAGGGTCCTTGTGGGTCCCTTCCAACTCAGCATATTCTGTGACTCTGTGGTATTGTCCTACCAAGGGTCTCTGCTACTGGTCAGCCCCACTCTGTACACTTGCTTGAGTCTCTGAACAAAAGTCATTGCCACATCTGCTTATTAGTCTTCAAATTCCTTTGGCTCTCAGACTGCTGACTTGAACACCTCTTCTTCACCTTTTTTTCCCTGAGGAATAATGTGGCTGATATCCTCAATAAATAAGATTTTACCTGAAGACAGGTTCCAACTGAATAAGTGGGAAACTGAATTATCTTTTTAGTCCAGAGATAAGTACCAGTGCTTCTGCCCTCATACAGCAAAACATACTGGTGGTAAGGCAGTGTAGCAAAGCCCTGCAGCCGTGCCTGCCCTGCTAAGTGCCTGCAGAACTAAAGGGCAGAATAAAGCACAGCACATTCCCTGAGCCATGTTCTGCACACTCATACTGCCCCAGTCACTTGTGCCACAGTGACCTATTTCCCATAAGGACCTGCTGACCACAGTATCAGTCTTTCTGATCTACATTTGGCCATACCTCATGATTGAAAGTCATCGTGGCCCTTATGGCAAGGGACAGACACTAAGCAAAAGCAGCACACCCATGCTTAGCTCTCCTTCCTGATGCTGAGCACAGACTGCTCATTCTCACAGCTTGCGAAAAGCTGCTCTGGCACTGGCTTGGTTTCAGAGAATTTGGAGAAGTGTTTGGGAAGAAGTTTAAGCTCTGGCCTGCACTAACAATATATTCTAATCATAGCATACAGCTGCATAAAGAATGAAGTCGTTTCACAGGTAAGCAAGGGAAACTATTCCCAAACTTGCTAATCAGGGACATTTCATCAAAAGTAATTTTACCTTCAAGCCCTGTCACTGAGTAAACCCATTTTAGACAAGCTCTAAAACACTTCAGCAGAAATTCCAGAGAGCCCATCAATTTCTGTGACAACATTTTTACCTGTTTGTGAAATGCTTCACAGTAAAGCAGGCAATGTCTTCACTGAAGGAAGCCCCAGAGAAATCTCCCTGCTTATTTGGATGCACAAAACTCCACAGCAATACTGGTACATTTCTGAAATAGCTGATGGCACACCATGCTTATTTATTTGTTTAGGTCTACAGGTTCAAATTGCCTCAGCTAACTTACTTGGAACTAATGCCATTATAAATGTTTGTAAATGTCAGAGATTATCCTCTTGG
The DNA here is from genome assembly GCF_003031625.1 of Empidonax traillii. NCBI lineage: Eukaryota > Metazoa > Chordata > Aves > Passeriformes > Tyrannidae > Empidonax > Empidonax traillii. The sequence continues at coordinate 107,930 of NW_020956551.1, forward strand.
TTGATTTTGTATTACTTACTCTTCAGTGCTGTCCTATTTAAAAGTGGACTTTTTCCAAGTATATGCAAATGCACCGAATTCAAGAGTTTCCTATTGTTTGAAAGTTTGCTGAATGGGAGCAAATACCAGCATCCTGCTCCCAGAAAAGAAGCTTCATTGTACTATCATTGCATTTGCTTATGAAAAAAAAATATGCAATAAATAACTTTAAACTGCAGAACTGGGAATGTTAAGGTTCTTACTTGTCTTATCAGAGAACAGACATAATTAAATATACAATTCTCAGTGTACACTATTACAGCAGTTCAACCTCTCTTCCCCAAAGTTATCAAAAAAGAAAGATAAATATACCAGTAGCACTTCCTAGGAGCAAAGCCAAGTGTTTGCTTTGAAAAGATTCCCTCCACTATTTCATTTCTAAAATCTCTTTTAGAAGAATACTTAGAAAGGGAAAGATTATGGAAATACAGAAATTATACAAAATACACATCAGGTAATGATACAGCCAGTCCTATTCTAAGCAACACCTATCATCACATAATGGATTCAGCCTCAGTGCATGTTATCCTCCATTTTTATTTCTGAGTTGTAGGTATACTTATATTATGCTTTGCTTGAAATGTAAAGAAACTGAGGCCAGAGCTGTCAAAAGACATAAAGCCAAACCTTACTTTAAGCATCAAAAATTAGACAGTTCTTATGTACTTAATGTGATCATTGCTACTTAGAGAATGGAACTATATCCAAGATATAACAATAGAAATTTATATATTCAAAGTTTTTGCTTTTTTCTGCTTCTCCTTCCTTTTACAGTCTTTAAAACAATGCTTCTCACCCTAATAATCAAGGATGCATATTGCTGTAAATACACAATAACACACCACAGCACAACACTCCAATTTTTAATTCTAAAATAATGCGAGCAATAACCTAAACAGCAGCACATGTATTTTTCTGTCAGACAACCTAAAGAAAATTAGGTTGTACACAAGTAAAAAGTACCACTGGAACAAGGAAGCAAAGAAAGAGAACAGAAAAGCACTTCTATCATTTTCAATGTCCAAAAACATTGGATTAATGTCTGGATTTATCAGCTAAGGACTAATGTTGGTGATGAACTAGACACATTCTAGAAATAGGAGTCTCAATGATTGGAGAGGGGGACTGAGGTAACAAACTGAGACAAATCAGGGGAACTAACTTTGAAATTACATATTTGCCAAGAGTATTAAGTGTTCTATTTTTGAGCAAAACAACCTACTAAACCAATCCCACTGCAACATATAGTTCTTCCTAATTTGGCATAGCTTCCAAAATCTTAACAAGGGCATAGTTTATTACATTCAGGAAGCCACTGCATAGTCCAAGATAATTCCATATCTATAAAATTTTCCCGTATGGAAATTTTGTTTACAATGGCAACATTCCTAATTAAGACACCTAGATATTAAAAACGGTTCTTTTTCAATACTTTTAATTCCATTCTAAAACACAGATTAGAGTATGTTAGCAAAAGAACTGTTTTCCTGGTATAAGACACATCTTCCTTGGAAGATGTGAAGGGTTTACCAGAAAATCTTTTAAAGTGATGACAGAATGCAATACTTCTGACATCTAACAATGATAAATATGCAAGGCACAAAATAAATTCTTTATTGTCGCCTTATAAATGAATGAGAACATGAGGGTTTTTATACACTGGATGAGTTCGTAATATCTCCCTTATGCTTTTTTTGAACTTTTCCAGTGAAGAAAAATGATTTGCCTGGCCACATTTTATTACTTATAGAACAGATTAGAGAGAATCTTCCTTCCTCCCGGAGACGTATTGCAGATCTCTGTCAGTGTCTCCTGAACACCCTTCTTTTGTGGGAGTCTTTTTCCAAAAATGGCAAAGGTGACCCCATGTAGATGAGGGATGAGAGGCAACAAAAAACCTTAAGCATCATTAGCTATGGAGATCACTTTTAGGCAAAGTACCAAAGATGAGCAAGCAGTCTGCTGGGATGTATTCTCAGCAAATGTGAGTTAGGGATACATCTATGAGAAATGCATATTGCAGGATCAGCACAAATGCATACCATGCATACCAATGCAAATTGCCTTCCTAAATTCACAGAAAAACACATTCCTCATTTTTTTCTCTGAACAAGAATTGCTCTATACAGACAATAACTGATATTAAGAACTCTTCTAGGGCTGCTAGATTCAATATATTATGTAAATGATGGAATTCACAACTTTTCTCCATCTAAATGTAATTATAACTCTTATCTGTGATGTAGCAACAGAAAATCCTTTCCTGCAAGGAGATGATCCTAATCAGGTTAACCTGAATTTTGACACTGATTTGCATAGAAAAAACATTGGGACTCTGAATACTTATGCATTAAACAGCAGTTATCCACCTCCAAGACAGTGCAGATCTGTCACCTTGCATGACTCTTCCAGTTTCCAAATTGAGCTTCTGAAGTGATCTGATTTTCACATCACTGTTCCAAAGTCAGCAGCTATTACCCATAACTATAATAATATAATATGACAAGACTCCTCAATGTCTCACTCTTCAAATGCCCTTAGTAATTGCCGTCATTCAATATTTAGAATTATGCATGCTGGGAAAATGTAGCTTATAAGTACAGAGTCTGTTATGCACAGAGATTCTTCTTGAACTTTTATTTCTGAGTTCTCAGAGGTAATATGAGCCCTGTGTATGCAAATGCTTCAAAACCAAATACATTTCAAAGCAATGTTTTATTCTATGAGGAATATTCTTGAAAATATAACAGAAGGAATTTTGACCAACTTGCCTTCTGTTTGCTTGCTACCAATAAAGGCAGATCACACTCAGTTTGCATTACTTAAACCATTCAGGTATGCCCACAACTGACTACAAGGAATCCTCAACTCTGCAGCTAACTCTGCCAACACAGCTCTAGATTACTGAAGAGGAATACTTACAAATAATGACACATAATTACCACTTGTGTTCTTCAAGGTGCATTATCCTGCTGACCTGGGCTTTCCTCCCCAGTATCAGACATTTCGTTTACAACAGTTTTATTCTGTAACAGAGTGGTTTAGTATCCTATTTCCCATTGGGCTCAAGGGTCTGATTTTGCTGCCCTTTCTCACAAAAACAGTACTTTATCACATAAACAGATGCACTAAAACTGAAAGTACTTGTACCCGAAACTGAGTCAGGATGACAGAATTGTATCCTCCCTGTTTAAACAGTGCTTTATCCTTAGGTACAACTAGGTTACTACTGCCTGTTTGCACTGCTCTGGTGCTATAAAAGGACTGTGAAATGAGTGCAAATATGAATGTTAGATCAAAACCGCTGCTGTGCATGTATACTGCAAAGTCATCAGCAAAGTACAGAGTGTGAATGATGGACACAGCAGACAAACAACGCATGACTTATGCGTGTGCATGGCCAAATGTCAAGAATAAAAGTATCCCAGCAGTCAGCGCTCCACTCCTTTATCAGGTGTTCAAATGGCCAGACTAGATCCTTGCGTAGAAAGAGGGGAAGTAAAATGCCCTACAACAGCAGCAACTTCAGCCCTTAGACCACCAGCAGAAGTCACTGAGACCATATGAGCTTTCCTAGCACTTTCTATTAGAAACTTTATAAAAAGTCATATTGGTCTGTCATAAATGCTGAGATGTAATTGGGGCCCAAAGAACCATGGCTCAAAACTCAGTAAGAGAAAGGTGTCATTAAAAAAAGGAGCATCACTTGAGAAGACTAGCTCTGAAGAAAAGTGACTCATTTTCTACATGATACACTCTTTATTTAGATCAACTTAAAGGAATTAAACATGAACCAAGTATAAGGTAGAAATGTGTAAGTGACTTCGGGAAAAATTCTCTCCTAAAAAACATCAATTTCACCTGACTTCTTGGCACCTGGAGATGAGAGAAAGCATTAACAAAAGCAGTGTTTTTCCCTCTACCTTGAAATCTTAAGACTGTGACTTGGTCGGTCAGATGAGTGATCAACTAACCATCCTTCCACCAAGTATTTGACAGGGTGTTATTTTATCAGTGCTAAAAAGCTCATTATAGAAAGTTTCTGAGGGTAGAAGTCTTTTCAGCCTGCAGACAACATGGACAGAAGTGTCTAGAGAAATCTTTAAAGACTTTTAAAAAGGAAACCAGCTGATTTTCATGTATTTGACTGAAGCCATTTTTTACTGTCACTGTCCTTGAAAACATCCTGTTTGCATGGAGGAAAAAAAGTAAAGGGTATTTAATTTAATTCCATGAAATGCAAATTTATATGTATCAATGTACTTAATCTGCATTAAATTATGTATTTTTTTATGTTCTCCAATAGAAATAGTTTAATGGACTCAAATATATTGCAGTTAAGTAGAAACAGAAGACAGTTTTGTCAGAACTAACATGGACCCACTCACTTACCAATGTCTCTATCCTTTCTGGGATGTTAATCTAAATAAAGATCAGGTTATTGTTGATTTGTTTTAGTTTTAAGGGTTAGAGAAAAAACAGAAAAGAAAGTAAGCATAAAGAGAAACAAATTATTTTTCAGGTGACACTTAACTGAAGGCATAGCCAATGATGACAGCAAACACAGTCAAGAACAGAAGAGTTTTAATCTAAATCCCCAAGCAAGAAGACAGCATATGCAGTTAAATGGGAATAAAACAAACCAAACTTCAAATCCTCAAAATTTTTTCTATTGAACAGGAAAATTATGCTAAGATAGGAGAATATGGAGAAAGAGATTAAGGAGAGCAATATACATTGCTAACTGCTAATATGATATGAGTTTTGTCATAAAAAGGAAGAGTTTGCTCTGTAAATCAGACTGGTTAGTCAAGATTCAAAATCTTGCCTATAAATACTTATAATTCATGCCGAAAGTAGTTGTTTCTGGTCTTTAGGGAAAAAGTAATTGTCAAAAACTGTGGAGATTCCACAGATGAAAAAGAAATCTAGAAAGTCTTAAAGTAGAATATCTATGACCAAGACTTAAATGTCTTGGGAAGTTTTCATTTTTTTCACAGTGTGATTAAATCCAGTTAGTGCTAATCTTTCATTGGAATCCCTTTTCCAAAATAAATGATGGGTAATTTATTACACAATGTCCCTTTTTTATGATGACTTTATAGAACAGTTGGGTGCTTTATATTTATTACCTTTTATTAAAAAATTAAAATTGAAAATATATGAGTTAGCTTGTTGCACCTTTATGCACTAACTCAACTATAGGAAGATAGAAATCTTGTCATGCAGAAGAAGTGCTTGAATTATTGCTCTACTCTCAATGTGGTTGATCCTGTGTCTAAGTAAATGTCCCTGGATTCATCAGCAAAACAGTATTCACACTGTATTACTCCTGAAAAGGTTGCTGATATATATGTAGAGATTCACACAATGAGACTGATGTTGCAAATTACAAAACAGTACCTCACTGAAAAACATAATGAGGTATTTCAGGAAGCCAAAGAGGGAAGTCTTTCAGTGCATTTATCTAAGCAATCACAATTCACATTTCAAGGCAACAAAAGCAGTAAAATAAGTATAATGAAAGAAATTCACTTGTCTAGATACTTTTAATAAATAAGGAAGGATGTTATCCTAGAGAAAGAGCACTGATCTGATTCTTCCATAAGTTCTGATGTTAGACAGACTATATAATATTCTTTGCACTACAGAAATTGTGAATTCTCTGCAGTAGGGAAAGTACTACCTGCTGGCGGTAGAGGCAGAAATGGACCTTCACCCAGAAATCAATCATGTTATGGTTAGTTACCTCTTTCCTCATTAGCAGCACTGGCTGTAGAGCAAACATCTGGTCCAGACACATGGGTCTTTAATAAAACATGGCAATAATTTGTTTTTCAATTTTCTGTAACATCCAAATATATAACCGGCAGCACAGCTTAGAATAACCCTTCTGCTCTGTATTTTCCCTCTAAAAATGAAAAAGAAAAAAGGGCCAAAAAGGAACCAGGGAAGGCTCAAAAGCTGAAACTGAAAAATTTCTGACATCTGTTTGCTGATAGAAATGTGATAGTTCAATATGTAATGCAAAGTCCATAACATCCACTTCAAGATGGTGCTAGTCTGGGCCTTTGAGCACATACAGCACATACCTACTACTGTTCACTGGTAATTCAATGCTGAATTCTCAAGTAATTCTTTTGAGGGAGAAAGAATGTACTGTTACCTCAATTTTATTGACTCCAAACCTGAAATAGACAGCTCAGTAACTAATCTGAGGCCCGAGAAAGAAAAGTTATTAAAGACAAGCTTACACTGCAGGAAGTCATGGAAAGTTCATGCTCTTAAGTAACAGGAAACACTGCTTTCTGCCTTCAGAGTAAGTTTCATCACTAACATTTTCCGCATGAATATTTAACACTCACAAAAATGTCACATTCTCCTCTTTCATTTTTTCTTGTTTTATAGGAAGAGTATCCCAGAATACATATTATATCTTCTGTTCATCTCTGCTCCTAATCTTGTAGCTGTCATGGAAAAGTTTAACCCACATATCATTTTACTTAAGAGTTCTTGCATGAATTTCCTCTCTGAATCTCTTGGCCATATGAATAAAACCAAGAACCAGCCGTGTCGCCAGGAAGGGATGACTTGGAGTTCAACATTTCAGTACATAGATGACCTGTGCAAAGTGATTCAGAAAAATCTCAAGAAAAGTTATCTCAGAGAAACCGATGCCTCTAAAAGTACTTTTTGTTTTTTTAGTACGCGCTATAAGGATTCTAGACAACCACCTCAAACATAAATTTAGACTGTTAAACATAAGCAAGAAAATGCTTTGTCCTCAAGTGGGTGGGAAAGACACTCCACTGATGTGAGACTAGACCAGATGGCACAAGAGTCTAATCAGCAAAGAAGACAAGTTTCCCAACCACTCTACATCACTCATTTGACCCTTTCCCAAAAGGGCTGTCTGTCATGTTAAGTGCAATTTTCTCTCTGCAATGAATTCTCAGCCACTGTTTATTCTTTGGCATCAGTTGGGTGGTATCAATCCTGGCAATCTTTTTTTGTTATGTAAATATCTAAGAAGAATAAGAACAAAACATTCAATTCATATCACATAGACCACTGAATCATCTCCTGTCAGTGACAACTTCAAACTACTACTGACATGGCTGGAAAAGGACTTAGATAAGAAAGATGCTTTGTAACACTGGCAATCCTTTTCCCCTTTACTTGCCCACACTTCAATTTTCTAAGACTTTCATCAGGGAAGAACGTTAAGGAAAGATGGTTTCTAATGCAGCATCAGATACAGTGCTTCAAAAACTTCAGCTTTTAATCACATTTCATATTTTTAATAGTCATCTCCCAGATTACTTATTTTTCAGACAGAAGCTTAAGTCATTTTAACAACTTTGTGAGCAATTTCCTTTACCCCATTTCTTCAGACATTTGCAGTAATTTCATATGTACCAGCTCTTTACATTATTTTCTAGCTCATCACTTTTACTATCATTTAGACTCAGAGCTCATTTCTTCAATGTACCATAATTTGTTGTGGGAGCACAGGATATCAAAGGACAAAATATCTTCATCATCTAATGTGCAGCACAATCTACATGTCAGAAAGAAATAGGAAGGTTATTATTTATGCTTCCTTTCAACCATCTCTCCTGCACAAGTCAGATCGCTACATTCAAATTACAGCACACCACACCGAAGAAGCTTCATTTAATACCAGGCAAGGAGAATTTCATACACTGAGCCTTGTGGTGTAAAATCCTGTATTTTACATTGTATAGAGTAAGAGAAGTCCAGCTCCCTTTGTCCCATCATTGTTCACTGCTCATTAGACTAATCTGCAACATCATCCAAAACAAAGGATTTGGATCCTACAAGTAATTTTCTTCTATTTCTCTTTTCCTTTCTCTGGCTTATTTTTGTTCTTTCCTATTTCACTTTTCTTCTTTGGTGGAAATCTGATTTAGCCAACCAAGACAGAATCTCTTTTCATTTCATTTTCAACCCATGCTCTGAAAGGTGGCTGATGCAGGTTTGCCTAGGTCTTGGGCTGGATGCTAAAATAGCATATTGTGCCTGTCATTCTAACTCATGAAACTGCAAGCTAAAAATCAGCATCAACAATAAAAAGTGCAATGCTAGTTTTTGTTGTTCTCTCCATTTTTATCTACTTGTGCTGTTTGGTTCCCAACAAAGTGATATCAGAGCATAAACTTAAGAAATATAATAGCTTGAATCCACTCCAAATATGTTTTTCAAAAAAACACACTTTGAAAAGTCTTTAATACTATCTATAATACAGTTTAATAAGAACTCCCTTCTAAAACCTTGTCATACACAAAGGAAAGCAATTAGAGGATGTTGACTAAATTAAAACTTGTTACTTTTTATTATGTATTTTTACAAATTTTATTTTAAAATGTATATTTAAAACCCCCACTTAATAAATTACACTTCAAATTCTATAACTACTTTTTTTTTTCCTCTCTTTTTTTCTGTATCTTTATTAAAAGATGAAAACAATTGCCAGTGTCAATTGCAGGCTTAATAAACCAAGGTCTTCATGCTGAAACTTCACGCCCTTACTATCATACAGTGAGTCAGACTAACAGATGAGACAATTTAGGAACACTTATGAAAGTAACGCCACTAAAAAGAAGGTTTGTGTTGTTTTTGTGTTTTGTTTTGGTTTGTTTTTTTTTTTTTTTTTTAAATTATGCAGGTAGTATGCATTTGTGGGGATGTGGGTATTAATGCCTGTAGTGGTAAAAGGCAATATTGATTTCTGATTGCATGCTGGATTAAAGGCAAACCGGCAGGAGAAATTAACCCAACTCAAAAGAGATTACAAGTCACAATTACAATTTAATAAAAGTAATAAATACAATTATATAGATGAACAATAGGTTTTAATCCACAGAAACCCAGATGTATAACCCAGCGCCCTGGGGCACACGAACAGAATGGTGTTCGGTGGTCCCCGTGCTGAGCCCCACGTGGGTCCCCGAGTTCAAAAATAAAAGGAGAGGAAGAACCTATTGGTGCGAGTGATGATCGCAGTCTGTTTGAGAGTGGTGGTCGCAGTCCGGTCAAGGTTCTGGTCCTCCTCTGGATCCCACAAGTGCTACCAGAAGTCCCAAGATCCCAAGATTATATACACTCAGGTTCAGGCAGGAATGCCCAGCACCTCCCCCAGGGCGGGGAGTTCCACAATGGGTGATTGTGAGTTGTGGATGTGAGGACAGGAACATCCTCTTATCTCACAGGCCTCTTAACACCCAGCTTATAGCCTGAGGGGTCAGGTGTGCTCTGGGCAGCTGCTGCAAATGGTGTATTGTTAACAGTTCCTGGGAAATGACACAGAAGGCTTAGAATACAAAGTTTGGGTTACACCCACACAGTGATGAACTGGTCCCCGCTGCTCTAACTATGACAGATTGAAACCTCACCACTTTAATATTGACTCTATTCCATCACAAATGTTATCTCTTTTGAAGTACCCGTAATAGTATTGACAGCAAATGTCTATCTAGCATCACTTACCTTTCTTACAACCACCCTTGTTTTTTTTTGCCATCTCACCCTACACTTGCAATACCTGCCACTTCCATTACATCCAGCCACAGCAATCTTTTCATTCAAAAGACATCCTAAAGATTGCCTTCCTCGTGAGCACATAGAAGGATATTATTCACTCATGCAGCTGTCTAATTTTCCCCTTCATTTAAAATTATTGAGTTTTGGGGAATGCTGCAATATGCTAATGATCAGCTGTGCCTGTTTCTAGGTGAAACTACCACTACTACCCCTAAGTTCTGGTACCTGAGGCTCTTCCCCAAACTTGGTGTGAGACATGGCTGTATCCTACCAGCATGCTGACACCACCCTACCTTCTGCTTCTTTCTCATACTCTTACATTCACTGGGAAATAAGACATGTGGGCAGTTCAGAAGGAAAGGATCAGCATTCCAGACACTGGAACAGTGTCCAGATGACAGCAAGACAAGTAGTGCAGAGCACACTGTGCAGTGGACTTGCCTCTCAGTTTCCATGGTTTAGGGGTTCCCTACCACACTTACTCAGTGAAACTTGAGGGAGCTCAGATCTGCTAAGGAATTCCCACTAGAGCTCATCTCTAATTAAAAAAGCCTTTGTTCCATGTAATCATCCATCACGATAAACACTGCCTAATAATAAATTCTATGTCAAGGGCTCAGATGAGTCCGTGATTGATCTTCCTGTGATAACTCTTGTTCTCTCTTATCAACTTCAGTCTGAAATGTTTCTTATCACTTGTTTCATCCTGTTCAATATAAAGTTACAAATCCGGCCAAAAAATAATTATGCTTTTCAATGTGTCTGCAAATGTTTAGCACACTTCTGGGCTCTGCAAGATAGCAATAATAATAACCACTAAACAGTAGCCTCCAGCCTTAGAATAGCCTGCAAATGTTAATGCCTAATTAACATGTCAGTGTGCAACATACCCTTGAATTGGAATTCACAAGGTAAAGCTGAAATAGAAAGACACCAAAAGGCTAAATAAACCGAAAGCAATAGGTAGAGCCCTTCTGAAGGACAGAGATTTTGTTCTTCTTCAAAGCCAAAAATTTGTATTATCTGCAGAATTTTCTACCATAAATTAAGTACACTATTGTATAATATTAATTTAGAACAAACTCTATTTTGCTACTTCACAAGGCATGATTCTATCCAACTTTACATGCATGGATGTCAGGTACAGCAGTACTTCAAAGTCTACTTCTAACAGAGAAGGAAAAGCCACTTGAATTTTGGCAAGCTCAACACAACTGAGCACAATGCAGAAGCTCACTTAAGTGTGGCAGTACTGAACATTGCCACCCTGGCACTTACTGAAGCACAGGGTGTGCTCATTTCCATATCAATCCGACACATGTTTCGCCAAGACAAAGCTGTTT